>NC_091355.1:19831316-19888816 GCF_038502225.1 Cherax quadricarinatus | reverse complement strand
GCAGCTTCATGGTGACTGGTCGATGGTCTTCCCCGAGAGAGGTTGCAATTTCATGATAGTTTTAGTGGAGTTTTGGAGTTGTAACATATCTTTGGATGATCCATTTTTGAAGTTGTTGAATCTATGTTGGAGGATGATCATGAGTATAACCTTGGTTATCTTATTCTACGATTTTTGAATGCTTTCCAGTAGTGCTATGATCGAGTATTTATTTGCAGGGACTCTGGTAAACTTGACTGTTCCACGTTGAAGTTTTTTGTGCTGGTCTTCCAGATACAATTATTTATCGTGTTATGTAGCTGTATAGAAAATATTTTCCCAGGAGATGTAGGGAGGAGGATCATCTACTTCTGCATCCGTGTTGTCTTCAGCAGTGATGGTGGAAGTCGTTGGTGGCATCTCATTGGTGGGATTTGAAGGAATCTCGTCGCCATGTGGAGATGGTTCTGTTTGAGACCAGCTTTCGGGTGTTGTGACACTGACGAGTTTGGTGGTGATCTTCATTATATCAACTGAAGATGGAGAATCCGGGAAGAGCTCATTGATGATAGTGCTGAAGGTGGAAATAAATGGTATAAAATACCGACACAATGGAAATATAAACACATATGCAGTATAATATGATCCTTTATTGACAACGTTTCTCCCACACAGTGGACTTTATCAAGTCATAATCAGATCTGTTTGTGACTTGATAAAGCCCACTGTGTGAGCGAAACGTTGTCAATAAAGGATCACATTATACTGCTTATGTGTTTATATTTGCAGTGTTGAAGGTATCGGCTTATAATTTGGTGATGGCAGCGTATGTCTGTGACCTTGCAGATGATTTATTTTGTTCTTGTTTTTCTTAAGGATTTCTCTTCTCTTAGGGCACTTGGCAGCAAGAGTGTGGTGGTCGCTTTTACAGATTAGGCATTTTGGCGGTGGAGGCGGCCTATCAAGTTGTGTCCTTCACTGCCACAGGACGAGCAGAATGTTTTTTCTTTGATAGGCAGTCCTTGGCGGTTTGCAGGTAAGAATAGCAGCTCCAGCATTGTGTGATGTGTTGATATCTTTCGGGTTCGATGTGGCATGGATTGATATAACAGTAGATGGCCATACCGTCAGAAAGAGCTTGGGCAGCCATGTTCACGTCAGTAAAAGTGATCTTTAACATTATAATAAAAAAGAATCGCTAAAATCTTAAACACTGACAAAGCATTGGGAATTTTGGTGATGTGACCCACAGTAGCCCAGGGATTCTTCTATTGAAGACCTGAGTTCGTCGATGGGTTGAGTTGTAATCAGTTTGTCAAGTCGTTTGAGGAAGACAGTCCTCTTCGTCCTTAGTGCTGGAGAGGACATAACTGAATCCTCGTTCAATCAGGGTGGTGGTGGTGGCGTGAACATTGATCAGTTTCTCGGCTTCAATGTCATCGTTACAGATGGCAAGGAATGAGTCTTTTAGCGAGAGAATAGTATTGAACTTGACCTGCAAGCTGCCCCTGACGGCAGCTGCAAGTACTAATCTGGATGAGTCGTTTACTCTCCCGCTGTTGGGTTTGATCTTCACACGATTTGAGTAGCTCATCGTGGAGAAGGACCCAATATGTTGGCAAGCGCAGAGTAAAAGTTCCCCTCCCCAACTGGGATCGTAGGAAGACTACAAAGGTGGGCGTCAGAGCGTTTGTGTACTCCCATGGGCGAGGTTAACACAGCGAGTTTCTCAATTTTTTTTTTATTTTTAAGTTTTGATTTTTTTTATGATGGGTTAGGTAACTTCTCATATTGGCTAGGCAAATTCTCAGATAGGCTAGGTAAAGGTAAGGTATATCAAAGGATAGGCCAGGTAAATTCTCATACAGACTTGGTAACTTCGAAAACATGTTAGGTACAGGTAATTTTTAGAGGTGTGGCAAATTTTTAGATAAGTTAGCAAATTATTACATTTTATATTGGTAAATTTAAGGTCAAAATCGCATTCCACTGCTGACCTTGCTACTGGCAAGTCACAGTCGCTCTACCTCAAAAAGTATCCCTGCAATCCTCGTCGGGGAGGGGAATTTGTAACGTACACACCATCGCCTTTCTTTTTCATGGTGCTTTCGTATCGTGTGAAGATTAAACCAGCCAGTGGAGTTATCAGTGACTCCACCAAACTAACCCTTGCTGCCGCTGTAAGGACCTGCTTGCAGGTCAGATTCACAGCAATCCACTCTCTGAAGGACTTCATGGTAGTCTGCACTGACGACAATGAAGCAGCAAAACTCGTATCTTCACCGCAGTGAAGACACTCAGTGACCGACAATTTAACGTGGCCTGGTGGCTAAAGCTCTTGCTTCACACTGCGAGGGTCCGGGTTCGATTTCCCGTAAGGGTGGAAACACAGGGCGTGTTTCTTTACATCGGTTGTCTATGTTCACCCATCAGTAAAATGTGTACCCGGGTGTTAGTCGACTGGTGTGGGTCGCATCCTGGGACAAAACTGACCGAATTTGCCTGAAACTCTCTGGATAACAAACGGCTTCCTATATAGCAGTGTCAGCTAGGCTTGTATACCTTGTACATGTACTTGTAGAAATAAATATATTATTTATATTTCACCTTTCCTGCTGGCGAAACGTTCTTTACTTTGTCAAACGGCTGGACAAGATCATCACGTCGCTATCAACTGCTGACCTGAAGGTCTCTATCCAGGAACATAACACTTGGGCCTCGATTGACAACAACAAAATTCCAAACGCTTCTTCAATGGTCAAATTCACCCTTTCCAACATCGATATAGCTACCAAAGCGCTTCCTGATGGCTTAGCCATCTACTACCATATTCATCCACGACACACACAACCAGAACGTTTCGCTCATGTCTCACCCTGCTGGTACTGTTATTCTTACCATCAATCAAACGACCAAGTGTCCCATTAAAAACAAAAAAATTTGTTCCAGCTGCGGAAAAGAAGGTCACGATTTCGAAGCCTGTTCCACCACCATTGCCGCTCCAACCTGCCTCAACTGCATGCCCACTCAGGAAGGATGCACTAAGAAAATCAAAAAAGCTAAGAAGAGCAGCCCCAAATCGCCGAAATATGCAGCCATAACAAAACTACAGTCTGATACCAAGAAAATGTTTCAGGCTACACAACAGAAATCACTATCCAGCAACTCCCTCTCTCTCCACTTCCGGACGCGGTTTCCCCGCATGATGCGTACCTTGCGAACGCAGCTAAAACAAGTACATTCAACACCATCATAAATGAACTATTTCCTAACTCCACACCTTCAGCTGACATCCTCAGGATTATTCCTAACGTCGTTAACTTCACTATTCCTGCTGACCTGTCTCCTACTGCCCAGGAAACTGTTTCTGCAACTTTCACAACCTCCGACACCACCGATCATGCTGCCTCGACCACAGCCACCTCCCAACTTGATGTTACACCACCAGTACACCTCTCCACTGTTCCTGTCGACCCTCAGCCACCTGCTAGCACCATGGTAGACTTGTCTACTGAATCCACTTTAGAAGAAGATACTGACCACTCTAGCACACCAACACTGCTCCATCAAACGCTAACACCATGACCTGCACTGAACTCTACAAAGGCCTCGGTGCAGGAACTCTCAAGTGTGCCTGCGAACAACCTCAAAACTTCACACTCATCCAAGTTCTGGAATTCCTCAAGCTTCTACTATTCATGTTTGGAAACAAAACAAAACTTTACCGCCTCTCTAGGAGCAGCTTCATGAAATTTGAGAATGGTTCCTCTACGAACCTGCCACCTTAATGACGCCAGATAACACCACCAGTATGCTGCCCTCTGATATTCCTACCTGTCTGCCCTGTCCTGTGACCTAACCTGCTGCCAGCTTGTCAAGACTGAAGACCTCCACCCTCCATAAGGCCGCTGCAGCTGTGCCTACTCTTCCTGATTCTACAGTCTGTCCCATGATCACCTAGCTGCTGGGTTAAGCGCTGGAACTATCTCTACGACTGTGGACACTCCTCTCCAAGGCTATTCTTCGCCTGTCCCATCTTCCCAGCTCACCCTACATGGGGTCTTGCCTAAACTTTTGTCAAGTTTTTGTCAAGTTCAAGAGAAACGTTTGCTTGTATATGTCAATAATTATGGGTTCTTACTTGACCAACACTAAATATAGATAAACCCCACTACAGAGGAGGATGACAAAGATGATCCCACGTATTAGAAATCTTGCCTACGAGGATAGACTGAGGGCCCTGAATCTGCACTCTCTCGAAAGGAGTAGAATTAGGGGGGATATGATCGAGGTGTATAAATGGAAAACAGGAATAAATAAAGGGGAAGTAAATAGCGTGCTGAAAATTTCCAGCCAAGACAGGACTCGCAGCAATTTTTTCAAGTTGGAAAAATTCAGATTCAGGAAGGATATAGGAAAGCACTGGTTTGGTAATAGAGTTGTGGATGAGTGGAACAAACTCCCGAGCACAGTTATTCAGGCTAAAACGTTGTGTAGTTTAAAAATAGATTAGATAAATACATGAGTGGGTGTGGGTGGGTGTGAGTTGGACCTGACTAGCTTGTGCTGCTGGGTCTGGTGCCCTGCCCCTTCCTTTAGTGGAGGTGACCAGACTGAGTGAATCATTGGGCTAATCCGGGAGGGGGGTCATTGGACTAATCCGGGGTGGGTGGGTCATTGGACTAATCCGAGGGGGGGGTCATTGGGCTAATCCGGGGGGATGGGTCATTGGGCTAATCCGGGGGGATGGGTCATTGGGCTAATCCGGGGGGGTCATTGGGCTAATCCGGGGGGGGACATGGACCTGCTCCGCATGGGTCAGTAGGCCTGTTTCAGTATTCCTTCTTTCTTATGTTCTTATGTTCCCAATGTAGCAACTTGTGGACTTTTCCCTTCGATAGGGCTGTTACTGCTAAGCATACGGGCAGGGCCTATGACTCAAGTAATGGTAATGACACGATTGCAAACAAACCACGGTTCGGGCGGGGATTGAACTCGTGGTGATTCATTAAACTCCAGACAGACGTGTTAGCCACTGGGCCAGCTGGCTAACACCTATGAGTGGGGATTCAGCCGGTATATTGGTCCGGGACCCGGCTGTGAATCTCTGAAGGGGCCCCATAGCCATAGAAGCTTTATTTTTATTTTTCATCTGATTTTTTAGGAGGGGGTAATTTCATTTATTTTTAGTTAATTTAGAAAAATAATTATATAAAATTCACTTGGAATGGGGGTCTTAGTCTGCTCCCAAGGGCCCCAGAGCATTCTTGTTCCGCCATGCAAAATTTGTCTTGGAGGTCCTGCATACTGGTTACTAGTTACCAGTATGCCAGGTGCCAGGCACAGATACCTGGTGCCAGGCACAGATACCTGGTGCCAGGCACAGATGTCCATCACAAAGTACTTGGTAGAGTGTACGACTGGCCTTGATTTGTTTAAAAAAAAAACCAGTTTTGTAAGATTAGGTTAAGGATTCCTAACTTTACTGGCGAACTAAGAGTTGTTACCTACATAAATCAGCTCATTTGAAAGCCTTTTTATCAAGAAACAAAAATATGGAACAGGATGAAGTTGGAGCCATCTATGGGTCAGCGATTTCATTTGATTAACTGATTTTATTTCTTTGATATCATTATGCTGTACGAATATGTTCCAAACTCGAGTCATCATGGGAATAAATGATCTCAGATGAAGTGATGTTCTGGACACACAACTGACCAGCTCTAGCACCGATTCCCAATATATAATTTGAACCAATATTTTGCTTATAAAGGGTACTGACCAACCTTGAACGAGATTATGGCTTGTAATATACACTGTACAATGTTGTAAGACGGACCAACGAGTAGTAGTAATAGAAACGTCATTACGAGACATATATTCACTCCTGTCTTGTCTGAATGTCATTTATACTCTTATGGGTGACACTTTCTTTCACCATTACCGAGCAAAGTCAAGAGTTCACATTCACTTCACTTATGATTTCTTAAGTCCAGAGATCCACAAATCACTTAAACGAGTCTTCAGTACTACCACACTGCTTTAACTAGACACTGAAGAGCAATTAAAATTACAGCTTGGTTATTTTGACTTTTCCTGCACGTGCCTTGCGGAGTGCACTGTACACTTTACATGGTGTGCAGTTTGAGCAAGACTGATGCCCCGGCTTTCAAAAATCGTATGCCTGGGGTCAGGCCCAGTTAACGTAGGTTACCAAATATGGCAAAGAATGAGCGATAACTGTGTTCTTGACACAAGAGAATGTCAGTCACTACGACATTGATATATTTATGGCTCTAAGACCTTGTAGTAAGACAAGGTCTCCTCTCTTGATATCAAGTCATTGTTGACTCAGATATGTCAAATCGTATTTCAAAAGAGAAGATAACATCATTTCACGGCTTCTTCAGAGGTGGGAGAGTGCGTTAAATAACCCTCCTTACTCATTGGATGAGGGTGTCAACGGTCACAGTGGCCCCTGGGGTCACAATGACCCCAGGGATCACATTGATATTCACCCTAGGAAGGAGATCGGTGAATAGGCTCAGTGGAAAATTGCATCACAGTATATATAAATTAGTGGGTTACCTGTGGTCACGCTCGTTTGCACAGGTATGATGATTTCAGTGCTGTACGAGCCACACCTTAGTGTGGCTCGTACGAGCACTGTGTGAGATACCCCTTAGCGTGGGCCACACAGCACTGTGTGGGTCACCATTAAGTGTGACCCACACAACACTAGCATTTGGTGATATGTAATCTAGTGGGTTATGTTGGGTCACCTGAGACTGGTATCTGCTCTGTTATTCACTTTATATTGACTCTGTAATTTCTTTTCACAGTTATTACCAGTCTGTCCTGTTTGACCATTGTGTGTTAACAAAATACCTTAAATTTTTCTCTAATTCCTTTAAATGGCTTTCATCCTATTGTAAAAATTTATATCTTATCGGTAACTATTGCGTTTCCCTCTCAGTCCGTATGATACAGTTTAGGTCACTTTTACTATATCTGGAATTTACCTGGAGAGAGTTCCGGGGGTCAATGCCTCCGCGGCCCGGTCTGTGACCAGGTCTCATGGTGGATCAGGGACTGATCAACCAGGCTGTTACTGCTGGTAGCGAACAGGAGCTACCTAGTCACCTGCTTGTATGAATTACCGCACCATCACCTGCTTCACCTGTCATGGTGTGAGAGTCAGTCTTCAATTAACCTCTGCAAGGCATCTCACCACTGGTGGTTGTGTCAGCACGACCTAAAGCTACAAGCAGCTAGTTCACCCGCTACTTATGCAGTCTGAGCTGCCTCACTAATTGTTGTACAGAAAAACAATATTCTCCACTATTTACTTCTCTACGTATCTTTGTGCACCATTCGCTTTTGCCGCGGTTAATACCTTGAAGCTACAGGATAGAGCAATCTGAATCGAAGCTCTGATCGCAGCTTCATACTGTCTCCACTATTTCGATTCTTATTATCATTCCTTCTGCACTTTCATCTCTTACACTCTGCTGAAGAGCTATCTGTGTAAGAACTCTCTCATTAGCTGACAGCTACTTCTGAGAGATAATGTTGAAAATAAGAAAAAGCTTTCGAGTGAGATTAGTAAGTTGAGAGAGCCTAGAGAACGAATGGATTTGATAGTTAAAAATAGGAGAGAAGAGCTAGAAAATGGAGAATTAGAGGTATCGGGAAGATGGAGGAAATGTTTTGAGGAATTGTTAAATGTTGATGAAGATAGGGAAGCTGTGATTTCGTGTATAGGGCAAGGAGGAATAACATCTTGTAGGAGTGAGGAAGAGCCAGTTGTGAGTGTGGGGGAAGTTCGTGAGGGACTGGGTAGAATGAAAGGGGGTAAAGCAGCTGGGATTGATGGGATAAAGAAAGAAATGTTAAAAGCAGGTGGAGATATACTTTTGGAGTGGTTAGTGCTTCTATTTAATAAATGTATGGAAGAGGGTAAGGTACCTAGGCAGAGAGCATGCACAGTTCCTTTGTATAAAGGCAAAGGGGACAAAAGAGAGTATAAAAATTATAGGGGAATAAGTCTGTTGAGTATACCTGGTAAAGTGTATGGTAGAGTTATTATTGAAAGAATTAAGATTAAGACAGAGTAGGATAGCAGAAGAACAAGGTTTTAGGAAGGGTAGGAGTGTGTAGACCAAGTGTTTATAGTGAACCATATAGGTGAACAGTATTTAGATAAGGGTAAAGAGGTTTCTGTGGCATTTATGGATTTGGAAACGTATGATGGGGGGGAGGCAATGTGGCAGATGTATAGAATAGGAGGAAGGTTATTGAAATTAGGGAAGAGTTTTTACGAAGATAGTGAAGCTCTGGTTAGAATATGTAGGAGAGACGGAGATTATTTCCCAGCAAAAGTAGGCATTAAACAGGGATGTGTGACGTCACCGTGGCTGTTCAACATTTTTATAGATGGAGTTGTAAGAGAAGTGAATGCTCAGGTGTTGGCAAGAGGTGTGGTGGTGTTAAAACAAAGAATAACACAAAATGGGAGTTGTCGCAGTTGCTCTTTGATGATGACACTGTGCTTTTGGGAGAATCTGAAGAGAAGTTGCAGAGGTTGGTGGATGAGTTTGGTAGAGTATGTAAAAGAAGGAAATTAAAAGTGAATATAGGAAAGAATAAGGTGATGAGGATAAAAAGAATTAGGTAACGAAAGATTAAATATCAGATTGAAGGAAGACAGTATGGAGGTGAATCGTAGAACTAAGGGAAAAAGGTGAGTAGTGTAATGAGGAGTTTGTGGAGACAGAACTTTGTCCTTGGAAGCAAAGAGGGGAATTTATGAGAGTATAGTTTTACCAACGCTCTTATATGGGTGAGAAGCATGGGTGGTGAATGTTGTAACAAGGAGAAGGCTGGAGGCAGTGAATATGTGTCTGAGGGCAATGTGTGCTGTGAATATAACGCAGAGAATCCGTAGTTTGGAGATTAGGAGGAAGTGTGGGATTACCAAAACCATTATCCAGAGGGATGAGGAGGGGTTGTTGAGATGGTTCGGACATGTAGAGAGGGTGGAACAAAACAGAATGACTTAGAGAGTGTATAAATCTGTAGTGGAGGGAAGACAGGGTAGGGGTCGGCCTGGGAAAGGTTGGAGGGGGGGGGTAAAGGAGATTTTTTGTGCGAGGTGCTTGGATTTCCACCAAGGATGTGTGAGTATGTTAGATAAGAGTGAATGGAGATAAATGGTTTTTAGGATTTGACGTGCTGTTGTAGTGTGAGCAGGGTAACGTTTATGAAGGGATTCAGGGAAACCAGCAGGCCGGATTTGAGTCCTGGAGATGGGAAGTACAGTGTCTGCACTCTGAAGTAGGGGTGTTAATGTTGCGGTATTATAACTGTAGTGTAAGCACGCCTCTGGCAAGACAATAATGGAGTGAATTATGAAAGTTTTTCTTTCTCGAGCCACCCTGCCTTGGTGGGAAACGGCCGATGTGTTAATTAAAAAAAAACTTGATTGGAACAATACACAAATAATTCATACACAGAGAAAAGCTTAGACGACGTTTCATTCCGACTTGGATCATTTACAAAGTTGCACTAACACAAAAGAGTGAGGGAACCAGTATATATATGCGAGGGGCGGGCAGGAACTGGGCCGTCCCTGTCCACCTCGTCTATATATACTGCCGAACCTACTACTTTTGAGATATTGTGACTTTGTAAAATATTCAAAGTCGGACAAAGGCGTCGTTGTAAGCTTCTGTGTGCGGGTTATTTACGTACTGCTGATGGCGATCAAAACTCTTGGTCACCACAATTTCAATAGAAAATATTGGTTAGACTAATTTTCCTTACGTTGTTCATGGTTTAACAGTGATAAGATTGTTTCATGACTTGTTTTAATCGTGAAATTAATGCTTATTAACTGTTTTAAATTTTTACGTTTACCTCATCTGATTCTTCAGTTTGATTTCTCTTTCTGTACTTTATTTTCTTAAGGGAGTTGAACTTGAATCTTCGTTGAAGGTTTGAGGCCGCATCATGAAGAATAAACACAATGACTTTCTTAAAATTTACATAAGCATCTTAAACTGTTTTCCTTCACTGCAGGAGGAAAACAGTGAGGGAGGAAGACAGCGAGGGAGACAATGAGGGAGGGAGACAATGAGGGAGGGAGACAATGAGGGAGGGAGACAATGAGGGAGACAATGAGGGAGGGAGACAATGAGGGAGACAATGAGGGAGGGAAACAATGAGGGAGACAATGAGGGAGACAATGAGGGAGACAATGAGGGAGACTGAGGGAGGCAATGAGGGAGACAATGAGGGAGACAATGAGGGAGACAATGAGGGAGGGAGACAATGAGGGAGACAATGAGGGAGGGAGACAATGAGGGAGGGAGACAATGAGGGAGACAATGAGGGAGACAATGAGGGAGACTGAGGGAGGCAATGAGGGAGACAATGAGGGAGACAATGAGGGAGACAATGAGGGAGGGAGACAATGAGGGAGGGAGACAATGAGGGAGGGAGACAATGAGGGAGGGAGACAATGAGGGAGACAATAAGGGAGAGGAAGGAATGAACAAAACAATAACTACTTGCTAAGAAGCACCTAAGTTCCCCCATCTTCTAATAACATGTTAATTTTTCCACTATAATCAGCCTTGTCTATAAGTGCTATCGCATTTGCTTTGTTTGGTAAGGTAAAGTCTAGGATCTTTCCCTAATTCGTGGTATAACTTACAAATCTTTGAGGACAGTTGTGTCGGGGAGGTCTGAGCGACGCTCAGACCTCCCCGATGGAAAGATGAGCTTGTTATTAGAAAACTTACGTGACCCTAAGTAGCAATACCGTGGTAGAAACGATTCACAAGTGAGCCTCAACAAAGCTGCCGGGGAGTCAACACAGCAGTAGACCGAAGCAATAGGTGTGACAAGACCAACACCCAGGTACCTACTTATTGCTGTTTACTTAGGAATCCAGCCTTGGTACCATCGGTAGTGAGCTGACAACTCTTCTATCGAACACCTGGACCTAATTGCAACACTTGGGTATCTTTATTCTGGAAACGTTTCTCCAGAATAAAGGTACCCAAGTGTTGCACAAGTGTCTTATTTATCAACTTGTTGGGTTTATAAACCATTTATTCCAGCAGGACCTAAGATACAGCAACTGTCCTACACTAGTCTGGTGAGGTAATTATTGCTCCTCTCACCAAGACCACGAAGCCAGAGAAGTCTCTCAAGACTACTAAGTGACCAATAATGGACCAGTTAAGACGACCTCCTAGAGACGTAAAGGCCAGATTAAGTTGTGTACCTGAGGGATGGTAACCATTAGACCTAGACTGATGACGGCTGCATATTCACTTGCCCAGATTCACCCGAATAGATTGAAGCGCCCAAGATTCACTCGCCAAGGTTCACCCGCCCAGGTATTGCACAGTGAAACACTGCCACACACCGTAGCAACACCGCCACAAACCGTAGCAACACCGCCACAAACCGTAGCAACACCGCCACAAACCGTAGCAACACCGCCACAAACCGTAGCAACACCGCCACAAACCGTAGCAACACCGCCACACACTGTAACAACACGGCCACACACTGTAACAACACCGCCGCACACTGTAGTAACACCGACACACCGTAGCTTCAATGCTACACACCGTAGCAACACCGCCACACACCGTAGCAACACCGCTATACACAGTAGCAACACCGCCACACACCGTAGCAACACCGCCACACACCGCAGCAACACCGCCACACACCGTAGCAACACCGCCACACACCGTAGCAACACCGCTATACACAGTAGCAACACCGCCACACACCGTAGCAACACCGCCACACACCGCAGCAACACCGCCACACACCGCAGCAACACCGCCACACACCGTAGCAACACCGCTACACACCGCAGCAACACCGCCACACACCGTAGCAACACCGCTATACACAGTAGCAACACCGCCACACACCGCAGCAACACCGCCACACACCGTAGCAACACTGCCACACACCGAAGCAACACCGCCACACACCGTAGCAACACCGCTACACACCGCAGCAACACCGCCACACACCGTAGCAACACCGCCACACACCGTAGCAACACCGCTATACACAGTAGCAACACCGCCACACACCGTAGCAACACCGCCACACACCGCAGCAACACCGCCACACACCGCAGCAACACCGCCACACACCGTAGCAACACTGCTACACACCGCAGCAACACCGCCACACACCGCAGCAACACCGCCACACACCGTAGCAACACTGCTACACACCGCAGCAACACCGCCACACACCGCAGCAACACCGCCACACACCGTAGCAACACTGCTACACACCGCAGCAACACCGCCACACACCGCAGCAACACCGCCACACACCGCAGCAACACCGCCACACACCGCAGCAACACCGCCACACAATGGTGCTGCTGCTAAGGTATAAATAATCAAACTAGAATCCAGTGTGATTATTTACTGCAACACAAACATTACTTCCCGTCTAGTGACTGATTACACTCGTTCTCTGGTCATCCTTCGGTTTACTGGCCAGTCCACCTCTTGGCCTCATTATCAAGGTGTCCAGCCATGGATCATAATCAGGAAATAACCCATGATGGCCTTGATTGGCCTTCATTTCCCTATGATACCTTAGCTAATCTCAAATAGGATTTAGCTCATTCTTTACGTAAGTCATAATTTACATGGCTCATATTTACAATAGTTTGGTCAAAGTGCAGACTTAGGAACCTACATCTGTATCGCAATATCACCGGGACTTTCACCTTTACAAGATTTTAAGACAACGTAGCTCAGGTACTGTAAAAATATATTTGTATGAGGTGGTCTGACCCGTGGCAGTCTATGGAATAACACTCGGCCGTAACTTTGTGATGTAAAAAAATGGGTTGTAGTTGGAAGAGTCTCTGTTGGATGCAACGAGGGAGGAGATGGGGTGTCTGCTATATTTATATTACTAAATAATAGTGTTTATCTTTGTGAGTTATTTCTTTTTCTGTTCATTAATTTTCCTGGAGGAGGAGCCAGCCTTGGTAATACTGTCTGAAGTTGTTACAGGGCTGAGTAAGCCTTCACAAGTGGCGACCTTGCCAGGATTACTAGACTGAATCAAGATTCAACTCCATCTCGAATCTACCATTGGAACTTCAACGCCGCATACCACAGACGGTTACCACCAGCCATGAGTAATCATTCTCTATGGTAGGACTACAGTACAGGTATTTAAAAGATTTGGTGATTGTTATAGTCTCAATTTATTGTAAATCAAGTCAAGGCAGGAATACTAGTTAATTCTGTCACCTTTATTCTTGAGCTTGAAACGATTTGGAGGAATAGACTCTAGGGACCCGAGATTTTCCAGTGACAATTTGTTTCATTGAGCTCTGTTTATTATATCAAAGGAACTGTTGTAGGACACTTGATTTTTTTTGGTGAGAAGATTGGATGGTCAAGGGACCCCATTCTACTTGCTGTTTGGTCGGAGCCGGCATAGAACCCTCCGTTTTCTTTCATACATACTGTTTAATCGAAGCAGGGATCGAACCCTACGATTTATTTACAGTTTGAGCGGAGCAGGAATTGAACCCTCCGTTTTCTTTGATATACACGTTTCATTTTCTCCTGGCAGTTTAAGTTATTCTTGCAAGCATGGAGGAATACCAGTTTTGGATGAACGCTTGGAGTAAGTTAGGAATAACGGGGGAAAATTTAGAAGCTTTCAGTAGTGCTAAGATCCAGGAAAGAATTGAAAAGGAAAGAATTGAGAGGGAAGAAAGACAATTAGAAAGAGAGAGAGAGGAGAAAAAAGAGAATCGAGAGAGAGGAGAAAAAGGAGCGTGATAGACTTGATCGTGAGGAGTGAGCTAAAGTACTTGAGGAACAAGTTAGGTTAAGAGAACTTGAGGAAAGAGCAAAAGATAGAGCACATGAGTTAAGAGAAAGAGAAAAAGATTGCAAGGTAGAGAAATCTCGCCTTGAATAAGAGAATAAAAAGTTAACTTTTACACAACAACAATTAGAGGAAGGAGTAATTGAACATCATGCAGCTAGTGCGCATATTCCAACACCTAATTTACCTCCCTTCACAGAGGGGGAAGACATTACTTCATACACTATCAGGTTTGAAACTGCTACCCTCTGTGAATGGCCAGCTAACACCTGAGCTACCAGGTTAGGTATGTTATTTTCTGGTACAGCTTTGAATATCTAAGCAACTTTGTTGCAGGATATCATATGTAATTATAACCTACTGGAGAAGGCAATCCTTAAAGCATATCAAAAAACCACAAATTCTTATAGGAAAGATTTCAGATATGCCACCTTACAGCATGGCCAAAACTTTCAGCAGTTACAGGTAACACTCGTTTGTTCGACTTTTGGATAGGGAGCTCAGGAATTGATCACAGTTATGAATCTCTTAGAGACTTCATGGTTGCTGACCAGTTCCTGACAGCTCTTCCTCACCAGATACGAACATTCATTAGAGAACGTAACCTGATTAAAGCTGAGGAAGTTGCTGAGGCTGCTGACTTGTATGCTGAGGCTCAATTCCTATAAAGACCTAAAGGGATCGCTCCAAAGATTAAGAAGCCTACAGTAGAAAAAAAGTCACCAGCTGTTATACAAACATGTCATCAGTGTGGTGGTATCGGACATAAACGTCCAGACTATCCTTCCAAGAAAATAGAGAAAGTTGGCAGATGTTTTGTTGACGGTAATGACCAGGCACCCTTCTGTTCAGGAACAGTTAATATTACGTGACACTGGATGTACGTGCATCGTAATTTCGGACAAACTGTTCCCTTTAAAACCTCTCGTGTGTCCTCTATTCTTTTAGATTACTGGGGTCGTGAAAATACTTTCCCTACAATACATTGTTACTTGAAAATTAAATGGTTCACCGGTTGGACTAATGCGGTACTAGCCCCAATTACTTGTTCTATAATAGTGGGTAACGTTAAAGGTGCCATTCTTCCTTCGGAGGCGGATCTTTCGTCACCACCCGTGGACCTTAATTTTTCCAGCTCCTCTTCCTTGCAAGTTAAATAAGCCCCTTAACAATTCCGCACCGGAAGCTGCATTGTCTCGTAATGTTCATTTGGGGGTAGGAACAGATGATACTGCTCTCGATAGTGAGGTAGCAGGATCACCTGTCCACTCGTCAGGTGAAAGTAAGGGTATTGCCTCCGGCACTCTCAATGTCTTGACTAGGGCTCAGACCATAACCCTGGCTTCTCCTACCTCCTCTTCTCCCACCGTAAGTCCTTTTATTTTCCCAGATTTTATGCTCAAGGATGACTGTCAATTTACAGCGGGATTGCCCTTCACTTCAGGATTGTCATAATCAAGCTTTTAACAACAAAGTTATCCATGGGAGATACGTATCTCATAAGTTTGAATATATTAATGATATCTTATATTAATCTGTATTTAAATCTCATTCTTCAGCGATAGATTATTCCCTCCTTGTTGTTCCTAAACCGTGTCGAGAGACTGTTCTTCAAATGGCTCATGATTTGCCAGTGACCGAACACTTGGTCCATCGTAAGACGTGGCATATACTCAAGCACACTTATTTTTGGCCAAGCATGTACTCTCAGGTTGCCAAGAAGTATAGTTCTTGCAATAGCTGTCAGGTGCTTGCTGCACAAAATACACATGCTCCTAGTTCCTGTATATTTAATAAATCTAAAACTTCCCTCCTGCAGAAACGAGATACTCCACCATAGAAAAGGAATGTTTGGCACTTGTGTGGGCTATCTCCAATCTTAAATTTTATTTACTGGGAAAAGAATTTATTTTAGAGACGGATCACAAACCTTTGATATACCTAGAAACTTTTAAGGGAACCAACAGTCGCCTCTTGAGGTGGACATTGGCACTCCAAGCTTTTAAGTTCCATATTGTGTATATTAATGGTTCATCCAATTATTTCTCTGACTGGTTAAGTCGTGACAGTCAGTAGAAGATTTGTTGCCCTATGCAACTTCCACGCGTTAGAACTTTTTCCTCGCCTATTCTTCTTATACTCCTTGACTATAAGTCTTGGTATGGGAAAATGTGAAGGAAAAGTTCAACAGATAGGAGTAGCGAGCAAGTATATGGTGACGATAGTTTGATTCCTGGCTGCTTGTTAAGATAGGGTCAGTCTAGCTCCTGCTATCCCCTCCTCCCCTTTTCTCCATCCCGAAAGGTGACGTGTGGGGCTCGGACCAAACAGTAATTACTTGATTCACAGCTCCCAGCACAACTGTAAGTAAAAGCCTCTGCTCCTATTCTATTGGATATATTGGTTGAAAACTTCACTTTTGACCAATAATAAACTTAGTCCTTTCAGTCTTAAGTTCCATAGTAGGCTTTTAGATAATCACCACTTCTTTTAGGTATTGTACTTATCATGGAGAGTGATTTCATTAGCAGTGGGTAACCTTTGTCTCTTTCTAGCTTGGAATGACAGCTCGGGTCATCTGCCAACCAAAGAAACGTGCTGAAGGAGACGGACTGCAAACAGGTCCTGAGACGTCACTTTTTGATCTACCTACCTGATTAATTGTAGACAACTGCAATCAACTACCCCTCATCTTTGCAGTGAAGAACCTGTGTTCCTATCATCTGGACAGACTATTCAAGGCTATAGACTCTGTGAAGAACTAGCCGTTGGGTTGTCACTCAACACCTGTGAACCATCCCCCCGCACATCATCAGCAACGGCTACAATTTCCACAAGACAGTGTCAACCTCCACCAGACACCCCAGTATAACTGTACACATTAGCGTTGAATTCAAATGTCATTTTTTTTTTCATTTCATTTTTCATTTTTCTTTCAAGTAGGATACACATTCATGCTTCAATGTTTTATCTTTGCATTACTTAATAATAGTGTTTATCTTTCTGAATTATTTCTTTTTCTATTCATTAATTTTCCTAAGGAGGAGCCAGCCTTGGTTACAGGGCTGAGTAAGCCTTCACAGGTTGAGACCTGGCTGATGGGTATGTCTTTGCTGAAGGTGGAAACATAGCCTTGGTAGGACTGGCATTTTAAACTTTGGAGTCAATGTAATCCTTAGATATATCACAGGTGGCGAACCAGAAAAATAACCCCCAATCTGTTTTCTTGAAGTTAAACAGTCAAACCAGAGATGAAAGAGAAATGTCACAGGTATATGAAATTCAGATTTTTAATTGTTCAAATTCCAGAGAGTCGTCACAAACGCCCCAAGAAAGAAAAGGGAAAATATCAAGAGAAGGCAAGGATAAATTTATTTCAGATATTAGCAGTGGGATAATCTACACAAGTACCACCACCAGAAGTGTGGGGTTTGAATTTAAAACTGCTATTTGTTTTCCTCTATTATCTGTCCTAAGACAACATTACTGATGATTGATGATGGACATTGAAATCACCGACAAACAACCAGGTACACATTGTTGAATATAACTCTACGAGCGATAGAATTGACAACACCGCGCCCCCTCATCTCTCCTGTCGACAAATAACGGAGGATTGATAGTCTCAATAGCAATGAAAATTGCATCGGTTGTTCCCAAGACCATGGCAATTCCACTCTAAGTTACTGAACACGTTGGTTCAAGTGTGCAGAGTCCGTTCAGGGCATTTGCTTTGGATTCTTTAATTCCTCGTGAAGAGGGACTACGTGATAAATCGCGCCCCTGGCTAGTGATTTCAAGGCAGGAGTCTCTCGCGAACTCGACCTCGACACAGCTCTACTTTTCTGAACACGTAGACCCTGGACGAGTCATAATGTGTTAAGAAGCCAGAGAGGGAGGGACTCGCGCTAGGGTTGACGGTGTACCTCGCTTCTCATTTTTTGGGCGTAAATAAGTATCAAAACCAGAGCAGGCCGACATTTAGAAGCAGCAGCATCAAGTGAAGCAGGATTACCAGACTTAGGAGTGGGTCTGAAAGATTTAGATGATGTGAGGGGTCTGGAGCAGTGTGTGGAAACATTGCACATGACAGAATGATAATGGACCTAGGGGTCTTGTGTAGCTCCTAGACTCTCTTTCGAAATGTTCAACGTTGCCTTAAGCTTGCAGACTTCCTTAATCTCGTACCAGATTCAATTCAAGTCAAAACTGGAATGGGAGCCATTGCAGTTAATACAACACTTAGTCCGAGAGGTGCAGTCATCAGTCACGTGCTCCCCACTACTACACTTAACGCAAAGACGATCAAGCAGTGCCACTCTCTTCGCCATGACCATATTTCTGATAACGGAAACAACGCAGAGGATTAGGTACGAAGACTAACCTCAATGCGGTAGTAATCAATGCAAATACGAGGAGAAGGAGCAGCTTTGCTTAAAGTGACACAGAGCATCATTTGCACGTCGCCAACCAACTTTATCATAAAACTTGCACCAATCACGTCCTGATCCTTCAACTCATTGACAGTGTCTTCCTCTTCCATGTCAACTAAATCTATGCAATAGTCAAGTCCTGTACAAGCGTTCGTGGCGGCAGGGATGGAAACCACGACATCATAATAATGAAACCTACGAAGCTTCAAGAGGTCCTTAGCCTGGGAAGCAGCCGCCAGTAAATCACCACTCGTCAGTTTCTTTACGTCTTCTTCATTATTATAATTATTATTAAAATTATTATTATTACCAAAACTAAGCGCTAAATCTACTAGGGTCATGCAACGCTGAACTAAGTGTTCTACAGAGCCCCATTGCACGGAGAAATACAAAACGAGCACAATCAAGTAAAATATCGCGTAGAGGTCGGCTGGAGGATCCACTCCCTCCTTCGGAGGAAGTTGAAGGCGACCTAGTGACCTGTCTTTATACTTTGGCAGGTCGCCAAATATAAAGGATCATAACTGCAGTGAGTAGCTGAAACTAACACTGACACAAAATTGCCGGTGAAGAATCGCCTGTAAAATTGAACAGTAGGGAAGTGTTATCACTGACTGTTGTGAGGGATGCCAGTGTCCTCTGCATGATATCCAGTCAACTGATGTCTGCTGGTTCCTCGTATGTCACTCAGCTCTCGTTACCAGGTACTGCCTCGCACCACCACCCTCACTACACTGCCTCGCACCACCACCCTCACTACACTGCCTCGCACCACCACCCTCACTACACTGCCTCGCACCACCACCCTCACTACACTGCCTCGCACCACCACCCTCACTACACTGCCTCGCACCACCACCCTCACTACACTGCCTCGCACCACCACCCTCACTACACTGCCTCGCACCACCGCCCTCACTACACTGCCTCGCACTACCACCCTCACTACACTGCCTCGCACCACCGCCCTCACTACACTGCCTCGCACCACCGCCCTCACTACACTGCCTCGCACCACCGCCCTCACTACACTTCCTCGCACCACCGCCCTCACTACACTGCCTCGCACCACCGCCCTCACTACACTGCCTCGCACCACCGCCCTCACTACACTGCCTTGCACCACCACCCTCACTACACTGCCTCGCACCATCACCCTCACTACACTTCCTCGCACCACCGCCCTCACTACACTGCCTCGCACCACCACCCTCGCTACACTGCCTCGCACCACCGCCCTCACTACACTGCCTCGCACCGCCACCCTCACTACACTGCCTCGCACCGCCACCCTCACTACACTGCCTCGCACCGCCACCATCACTACACTGCCTCGCACCGCCACCCTCACTACACTGCCTCGCACCGCCACCCTCACTACACTGCCTCGCACCGCCACCCTCACTACACTGCCTCGCACCGCCACCCTCTCTACTCTGCCTCGCACCGCCACCCTCACTACACTGCCTCGCACCGCCACCCTCACTACACTGCCTCGCACCACCACCCTCACTACACTGCCTCGCACCACCGCCCTCACTACACTGCCTCGCACCACCGCCCTCACTACACTGCCTCGCACCACCACCATCACTACACTGCCTCGCACCACCGCCCTCACTACACTGCCTCGCACCACCGCCCTCACTACACTGCCTCGCACCACCGCCCTCACTACACTGCCTCGCACCACCACCCTCACTACACTGCCTCGCACCACCACCCTCACTACACTGCCTCGCACCACCACCCTCACTACACTGCCACTAACCACCACCCTCACTACACTGCCTCGCACCACCGTCCTCACTACACTGCCTCGCACCACCGCCCTCACTACACTGCCTCGCACCACCGCCCTCACTACACTGCCTCGCACCACCGCCCTCACTACACTGCCTCGCACCACCGCCCTCACTACACTGCCTCGCACCACCGCCCTCACTACACTGCCTCGCACCACCGCCCTCACTACACTGCCTCGCACCACCGCCTTCACTACACTGCCTCGCACCACCGCCCTCACTACACTGTTTCGCACCACCACCTTCACTACACTGCCTCGCACCACCACCTTCACTACACTGCCTCGCACCACTGCCCTCACTACACTGCTTCGCACCACCACCCTCACTACACTGCCTCGCACCACCACCCTCACTACAATGCCTCGCACCACCGCCCTCACTACACTGCCTCGCACCACCGCCCTCACTACACTGCCTCGCACTACTGCCCTCACTACACTGCCTCGCACCACCGCCCTCACTACACTGCCTCGCACCACCGCCCTCACTACACTGCCCCGCACCACCACCCTCACTACACTGCCTCGCACCACCAACCTCACTACACTGCCTCGCACCAACGCCCTCAATGCACTGCCTCGCGCCACCGCCCTCACTACACTGCCTCGCACCACCGCCCTCACTACACTGCCTCGCACCACCGCTTTCACTACACTGCCTCGCACCACCACCCTCACTACACTGCCTCGCACCACCGCTTTCACTACACTGCCTCGCACCACCACCCTCACTACACTGCCTCGCACCACCGTCCTCACTACACTGCCTCGCACCACCGCCCTCACTACGCTGCCTCGCACCATCGCCCTCACTGCACTGCCCCGCGCCACCGCCCTCACTACACTGCCTCGCACCACCACCCTCACTACACTCTTTCGCACCACCACCTTCACTACACTGCCTCGCACCACTGCCCTCACTACACTCTTTCGCACCACCACCTTCACTACACTGCCTCGCACCACCGCCCTCACTACACTGCTTCGCACCACCGCCCTCACTACACTGCCTCGCACCACCGCTTTCACTACACTGCCTCGCACCACCACCCTCACTACACTGCCTCGCACCACCGCTTTCACTACACTGCCTCGCACCACCACCCTCTCTACACTGCCTCGCACCACCGCCCTCGCTACACTGCCTCGCACCACCGCCCTCCCTACACTGCCTCGCACCACCACCCTCACTACACTGCCTCGCACCACCACCCTCACTACCCTGCCTCGCACCACCACCCTCACTACACTGCCTCGCACCACCACCCTCACTACACTGCCTCGCACCACCACCCTCACTACACTGCCTCGCACCACCACCCTCACTACACTGCCTCGCACCACCACCCTCTCTACACTGCCTCGCACCACCGCCCTCGCTACACTGCCTCGCACCACCACCCTCACTACACTGCCTCGCACCACCGCCCTCGCTACACTGCCTCGCACCACCACCCTCACTACACTGCCTCGCACCACCACCCTCACTACACTGCCTCGCACCACCACCCTCACTACACTGCCTCGCACCACCACCCTCACTACACTGCCTCGCACCACCACCCTCACTACACTGCCTCGCACCACCACCCTCACTACACTGCCTCGCACCACCACCCTCACTACACTGCCTCGCACCACCACCCTCACTACACTGCCTCGCACCACCGCCCTCGCTACACTGCCTCGCACCACCACCCTCACTACACTGCCTCGCACCACCGCCCTCGCTACACTGCCTCGCACCACCACCCTCACTACACTGCCTCGCACCACCACCCTCACTACACTGCCTCGCACCACCACCCTCACTACACTGCCTCGCACCACCACCCTCACTACACTGCCTCGCACCACCACCCTCACTACACTGCCTCGCACCACCGCCCTCGCTACACTGCCTCGCACCACCACCCTCACTACACTGCCTCACACCATCACCCTCACTACACTGCCTCACACCACCACCCTCACTACACTGCCTCACTAATCTCATTATCTTTATCTCAAAATGACAAATATTACAAATGCAAAATGTGTATAGTTACAAGTTTTGTGGTGATTTATTTTGGCAAATATGAAAGATTTTCAAACTGACTCTTGCGGTGCTGTGATTGGTGCATTCACGTGACGTCACTGACCTCCGTTTTCTATAGACTCACAGATCCGTTTTCTTCCCTTCATTACGGCATTTCGCTCTTTGCATAACTTAACTAATTTCTGATCTTCTAACTCATCTAACTTCTATAATTAATACATAACTAATACGTACTACATACCTGTGAGAAATTATATGGGTAAATTTTACAGGCAGTGACCTGAATAAACATTCCAGCCAATAGTTGTGAGGAAACTTTGATACATCAAACTGTTTACTCGTACTTATATTGATGTAGATCAGTCAACTGGGACTTAAAGGACACCAGGTCACAGTAATGTCCCTCATTCGTGTCCACCTTCTCAGTTCATCATGTCACACACGTCTACACCTTAAATTTTTGTTAGAGTATGTAGTAACACTGACATCTTTGCTGATGACACTGTGCTCTTGGGAGATTCTGAAGAGAAGTTGCAGAGATTGGTGGATGAGTTTGGTAGGGTGTGCAAAAGAAGAAAATTAAAAGTGAATATAGGAAGGAGTAAGGTTATGAGGATAACAAAAAGATTAGGTGATGAAAGATTGGATATCAGATTGGAAAGAGAGAGTATGGAGGAGATGAATGTATTCAGATATTTAGGAGTGGACGTGTCAGCGGATGGGTCTATGAAAGATGAGGTGAATCATAGAATTGACGAAACGAAAAACGTGAGTGGTGCACTTAGGAGTCTGTGGAGGCAAAGAACTTTGTCCTTGGAAGCAAAGAGGGGAATGTATGAGAGTATAGTTTTACCAACGCTCTTATATGGGTGTGAAACATGAGTGGTGAATGTTGCAGCGAGGAGAAGGCTGGAGGCAGTGTGTGAGAGCAATGTGTGGTGTGAATATAACGCAGAGAATTCGTAGTTTGGAAATTAGGAGGTGCAAGATTACCAAAACTATTATCCAGAGGGCTGAGGAGGGGTTGTTGAGGTGGTTCAGACATGTAGCGAGAATGGAACAAAATAGAATGACTTCGAGTGTGTGTAAATCTGTAGTGGAAGGCGGGGTAGAGGTCTGCCTTTGAAAGGTTGGGGGGAGGGGGTAAAGGAGGTTTTGTGTGTGAGGGGCTTGGACTTCCAGCAAGTGTGCGTGAGCGTCTTAGATAGGAGCGAATGGAGACAAATAGTTTTTAGGACTTGACATGCTGTTGGAGTGTGAGCAGGATAATATTTATGAAGGGGTTCAGGGAAACAGTCAGGCCGAACTTGAGTCCTGGAGATGGGAAGTACAATGCCTGCACTCTGAAGGAGGGGTGTTAATGTTCCAGTTTTATAACTGTAGTGTAAGTGCGTCTCTGGCAAGACAGTAATGGAGTGAATAATGGTGAAAGTTTTTCTTTTTTTTTGGGCTACCCTGCCTTGGTGGGAGACGGCCGATATGTTCATAAAATAATAATAATAATGATGATCATCATAATAATAATTTTATTTCATGTACATGGTTACCTGGAGGTTATTCCGGGGATCAACGCCCCCGCGGCCCGGTCCATGACCAGGCCTCCCGGTGGATCAGGGCCTGATCAACCAGGCTGTTACTGCTGGCCGCACGCAGTCGAACGTACGAGCCACAGCCCGGCTGATCCGGCACTGACTTTAGGTATTTGTCCAGCTCTCTCTTGAAGGCAGCCAGGGGTTTATTGGTAATTGCCTTAATGCTTGATGGGAGGCTGTTGAACAGTCTTGGGCCCCGGACACTTATGGTGTTTTCTCTTAGTGTACCAATGGCGCCCCTACTTTTAAATGGGGGTATTTTGCATCGCCTGCCCAGTCTTTTACTTTCGTAGGGAGTGATTTCTGTGTGCAGATTCGGGACCATTCCTTCCAGGATTTTCCAAGTGTAGATTATGATATATCTCTCCCTCCTGCGTTCCAAGGAGTACAAGTCAAGTGCTTCCAAGCGTTCCCAGTAGTTAAGGTGCTTGACAGAACTTATACGTGCAGTAAAGGATCTCTGTACACTCTCTAGATCTACAATTTCACCTGCTTTGAATGGAGATGTTACAGTCCTAGCTGACATCAGTGATATACTACTATATAGAAAGCCCCTTGTTATGCAGAGCATTTCGGGCAAATTAGGTCAGTTTTGTCCCAGGATGCGACCCACACCAGTCGACGAATTCCCGGGTTCCCATTTTACTGATGGGGAACATAGACAACCGGTGAAAAGAAACACACCCAATGTTTCTACCCTCGCTGGGAATCGAACCCAGACATTCGCCGTGTGAAGCGAGAGCTTTAGCCACCAGGCTACGTGGACTGTATATTGTAATATCATTTAATTGACCTGAGTAACTTGCTTCGGTAATTTTATATAAATACCAATCAATTACATGATTAGGAAAAATATAAAAAATGTAGGCAGTTGATACCGGCCAATATAAATTAACATACCTGTAGTGAGAATAAATACACCGGGAGGTGGACATCACACGTTGTGTTAACTTCATCAGTTTCTGGCTATACTGCTTCTGTTACACTTTAGTAGATTCCATATGATGATTCTCAAAGAATTGGAAATCGGCCGAGAGCTAATACACCGCGGGGTCGCCAACAGGAGACCCGACCCGGCAGTACCGGCGAGCCTACATGAGCTAATACACCACCACACCGGACGTCCACCGGGACGGTACTGCCCGTCATGTACACAACCCCCCCTACCCTCCCCCCCACACACAATCACTTCAAACTCAAATTCAAATTTTTATTTCTTTGCAGGTTCACAGTGTGATTGACATATTGTAGTTAGGTAGTTTACAGTGTGTAATTACAATAACGAGTTGCAGTGCAGAGAGCCACTGTCATGCCTAGGCATTACGGGCAGACAAAATTTAATGGGTCAAAGCCTACTTAATACTAGACAAATAGATCATTGTTTGTTGAAGTTGTACATCTATTTTTATATATAGCAAACAGTAAATTGACTCAAATTACAATATGGGGAAAATTACAATGGGACAAGTTGAAAGTAATACAAACATTGTAAATATCACCAGTAAAATGACTTAAATTATACTCGCGTCCTCACAAGTTTCCCACTACCAATGGTACTTCATATTTACATTGCTAATTATTGGAAATTTATAGTAAATTTTCTACAGTATCTGACAAATTATTTATTAAATAATTTTTCACATGAACAGTGACTCGACCCGTGCAACCCTGAACAGGTGAGTACAATGTAGCAACACTGTCACTCAACGTGGCAATACTGTTTTACAACGACGTAACATTACACAACGTGGCAACACTGCTGTACAAAGGGGTAACACAAAACGTGGCAACACTGCTGAAAAATGTGGTAACACTATGCTATGTGGAAACACTGCTGTACAACGTGGCAACACTGCTGAAGACGGTAGTAACACTACACAACTGTTGCATGACTTGGAAACACTGCAGCACACGTGGTAACACTGATACATAATCTGGCAAAACTGTTACACAACGTTGCAACACTGATACATAACCTGACAACACTGCTGCACAACGTACCCAACAACACACAAGGAAGTCACGTCATGACGTCAAGCTACGATGTCACACTACGACGTCACGCCAAACGTCACATTACACGTTACACCACGACGTTATGTCATGACGTCACATTACAACGTCACACCGCAGGTGTTACTCTGTTACATAACGGTCAACAATTAAAGTGTTTTACAATAATCTCGGGAAATTGAGAGAGAGAGAAAATGTTGAAAGTGTTCCATCTAGTACCGTACGTCACATGTTATACCATTGTTCCATAACCATGAAGGTTCGTGCAGAAAAACGTAATTTTTATTTTGCGCATTATGTTGTAGCCATGATAGTGCACGTGTAGCTGCAGGTGTGCTAGTCTTTTCTGTGTGTTCTCCAGTGTATGTGCCTAGATCAACGTAACACACATCCCTTAGTGTTACATGTCACACCCTGACGTAACCACTTGCCTCATTGACTCTACAGTCAGTGTTGGCGTCAAATTCATGAGTCAGCCGAGCACTCTGTACAGAAAAAAGCTATGCTGGCAGGTCACACTTGGGTCGTCTCGCCTACGACTCCTACACTCAAAGTCGTTCTCTGGCGACTATCACCTTTACCGGTATCGCTGAAGGCACCTTCACCTGTGTTATCCCTACGGCTCACATACTCATCGCCGTCATCACGACTCTTCACTCGCGGCACTGGTAACTCGTGCCGCCGCTGAGTCACTCCTGCCGACGACTGCCTGCCGCACAGTCCCAGACGACAAGTCTCCTAGACTGTCACAGTGTCTGCAGGCATCTGTTCCAGCATACCGAGTTTCCACAACGCCACGCTCACAGACACCAAGTAGTGCTGTGCTACAGCTGCCCAGTCGTGCTGCCCTGCAACACAGTTCCCATCCGGGAAACCTGTCCGGCTACGCATTTCAGCTTTAGCAGTGTCTCCCGTCGTGTTGCACCGTCTGTGGGTCAATCCCAGGAAGGCGTATTTCCTCCTGCAAGAGTTCTTGCATGCCGTGGCACCGCCCTGTCGTGGCTCCCTGCATAGTTGTAATATTGTAAATTGTGTAAATTGTGATATTTTTGTGCGTTACTACCTCTCTACCATAAATCTTATTAATTATAAAAATTATGGCTACCTCTCTTTTGTAGTGGCATTGTTTTGCTTAACAGTATTTTATAAATAACATATAAATCACACATTACATATTAGGCAGAGAAATAAAAAAAAATAATTTAATTTGAATTAGCACCCCTCTATTTTTTCTTACCCCATCTTAGGATTTTTGTTGTTGTCTGTTATGTGTAATATTTTGTAACTCATGCCAAGCATCTGCATCTACATCAGTGCCCTGGTTTTGTCGGTATTGTATACCATTGAAAATGAATGGTATAAAATACCGACACTATGGAAACAAACACATATGCAGTTTAATGTGATCCTTTATTGACAACGTGTCGCCCACATATTGGGCTTTTTCAAGTCACAAACATATCTACCTGGGGTGGAAGGTACGGGAGTATTTATAGTCAGGTTCAGAATGTTGAGGTCAGGTGGAGAATGCTGCATCTGATGATCCACTGGGTGGGGTTATAGAGTCTTGGGTAGCTTGGCAGGGGTATTGGACAAGTTGTGAGCAGACCTGCAGTGTTCTATGTTCTTATGTGGGATAGCGATGAAGAAGTTTCTTGGCAAGTGGTTCAGCTATGTTATAGAAGCCATTGTTCTGGTTGAAATTGTTGGTTATAGAGATAAGCGATGATTCCAGGATTCTTCGGTATTGAGTGTTGTCTACTGTGGCGATAAGTCTTGAGTTTCTGTAGTTAATTAAATGGTTGTGTGAATTGCGATGTTGTACACAGGCATTCCTTGTATCGTCAGTCCTGCTTGCATATTGGTGTTCTGAAATACGTGTTTGGAGGTCTCTTGATGTTTCGCCCACGTATAATTTGTTGAAGTCATTACAAGGGATTATGTATACCCCTGCAGAGGATGGAAGCTTGTCCTGTCTACTACTGGTGATGTCCTTGATGGTCGTGGTTGTGGAGGTAGGTACTTGGAATGATGTATTGGAAAAGATGTTGGAAACATGTTTGGCAATGGAGTTGGTGGGGGAGGACTATGTATCTCTTCTCGGCAGTGTCTTCTCTGGGTGTGTTGAAGATGTTTAATGCCCGCCGTCTGCAGTCTCTGATGAAGTGACGAGGATAGTGGAGTTTAGAAAATACTTGTTCAATTATAGTGCATTCTTCCTCAAGGAACTCATTGCTGCAGATTCTGAGTGTGCGCAGGAAGAAGCCTATAATTACACCACGTTTAGTTTTGGTGTCGTGGTGAGAGTAGAAGTGGAGAGGATCGTTTTGGTTGGTTGGTTTCCGACTTCCAAAAAGGTTTTCTTCAAGGCATCATCTCAGCAGCCATCTCTACACGCTGCTCCCCAGTCATACCTCGACGTTACATCATTGCACTTGAAGGTTTAGCAGAAGACACGACCATCAGGGTCACCACCGCTGATAAAGGAGGTGGTGTTATCATGAACACTGACGATTACAGGAACAAAATGCTCAATCTACTTAATGACCCAGATACCTACAAACTCCTCACAACTAACCAAGTGGACAACCTTACAAAAACTTTTCTTCAAAGGACTCGCCGCATTCTAAGAAACTCAGAACAAGGGAAGAAACTTCTGCACACCATACCCAGCAACCCCAGACCTGCCAGAATGTACGGCTTACCAAAAACTCACAAGCCTGGTATCCCATTGAGGCCCATATCTTCGGGAATAGGCAGTGCTCCCCACCAACTCTAAGGAATTCTCGCAAAACACCTCTCCAAACTCTTGGCCACTATCAGTCCAGCACATCTCAAACACTCGGGTGATCTTCTCAATCGCATTCGCAACATCAACATCAGGAACAAGAAACTTTCCAGCCTTGACGTAACTTCCCTATTCACCAAAGTACCTACTACACAAGCCATCGATCTCCTGCACAGAAAAATTGACGATTCACTTGATCTTCCTATTCCAGCCAGCGATTTCATCGACCTCGTTGAACTATGTGTCGGCTTTACGTGTTTCTCTTTCGAAAATCACCTCTTTCAACAGACTTTTGGTCTACCCATGGGCTCGCCACTCAGTGCCGTCCTGGCGAACTTATACATGGAACATCTGGAAGCCGAGCGTTTCTCCACCATTATTCCTTCGACTGTCACCTGGCTCCGTTATGTTGACGACATTCTCCTCATAACTCCCAGGAATTTCAACGTTCAAGCTCTCCAAGACAAGCTCAACCAGGTCGAGTCCTCAATCCAGTTCACACTTGAAGAAGAAGTCGACAACACTCTTCCTTTCCTTGATGTTCTTCTCCGCAAAACTGACCATGAACTTCGTTTTAAAGTCTATCGAAAACCAACCAACCAAAACGATCTTCTCCACTTCTACTCTCACCACGACACCAAAACTAAACGTCGTGTAATTATAGGCTTCTTCCTGCGCGCACTCAGAATCTGCAGCAATGAGTTCCTTGAGGAAGAATGCACTATAATTGAACAAGTATTTTCTAAACTCCACTATCCTCGTAACTTCATCAGAGACTGCAGACGGCGGGCATTAAACATCTTCAACACACCCAGAAAAGACACTGCCGAGAAGAGATACATAGTCCTCCCCACCAACTCCATTGTCAAACATGTTTCCAACATCTTTTCCAATACATCATTCCAAGTATCTACCTCCACAACCACGACCATCAAGGACATCACCAGTAGTAGACAGGACAAGCTTCCATCCTCTGCAGGGGTATACATAATCCCTTGTAATGACTGCAACAAATTATACGTGGGCGAAACATCAAGAGACCTCCAAACACGTATTTCAGAACACCAATATGCAAGCAGGACTGACGTTACAAGGAATGCCTGTGTACAACATCGCAATTCACACAACCATTTAATTAACTACAGAAACTCAAGACTTATCGCCACAGTAGACGACACTCAATACCGAAGAATCCTGGAATCATCGCTTATCTCTATAACCAACAATTTCAACCAGAACAATGGCTTCTATAACATAGCTGAACCACTTGCCAAGAAACTTCTTCATCGCTATCCCACATAAGAACATAGAACACTGCAGGTCTGCTCACAACTTGTCCAATACCCCTGCCAAGCTACCCAAGACTCTATAACCCCACCCAGTGGATCATCAGATGCAGCATTCTCCACCTGACCTCAACATTCTGAACCTGACTATAAATACTCCCGAACCTTCCACCCCAGGTAGATCTGTTTGTGACTTGAAAAAGCCCAGTGTGTGGGCGAAACGTTGTCAATAAAGGATCACATAAAACTGCATATGTGTTTATTTTTCCATTGTATACCATTCTTGTATATCAGTGCCCTGTTGTTTACGAGAGACTTTTAGCCATCATTTGTCACGGTCGGCCCCTCAAGGAAGGTTCCTTGACGCTGGTGAGGGGCTCTTGATCTAGGAAATTGGTTCTGTGTTCCGGTTCCCTGAATTAAGCCTGAATAACTTCCATCCCCACAGGCGCTGTATAATACTAAGGGTTTAGCGCTCCTCCGTTATTATAATAATTGTCATGGGACTACTGTATGTAGTGTGCATTGTGCGCTTTGTACTTTGTGCCATGTCGTCTAGGCCTGGTGCTCCCGGCTGGTGGGCTTAGTTCGAACTTAGACCTGATAGCACGAGACCCTGCATCTACCTCGTTACCTCCCCAGGCACCCTCCCTGGTAGACGTACCCCCACCCACCAACTCTCTCTCTCGGTAGACCTTGGTCATGGCATGGACTAGTAACCAACACATTTCTTTTACCACTGTACCTAATAAACCCGAAGATTGCCTACGAAATTTATTACTCTACCAGACTACAAACTCTTTTTTTTATATTTAAACAGACACACGCGCACACAAAAGAAATACACACATCGGGGAAGGGCAAAGAAGACCGCAGACAAAGTATAGGTTAGGTGACTGCAAACCTCACTCAAGGGAAAGGATATTGGGGCGAGTATAATACAGAGCCTATCTCTTGAGGCGCACATCAACCAGGTAACTGCTGCAGCATATGGGTGCCTGGCAAACCTGAGAATAGCGTTCCGATACCTCAGTAAGGAATCGTTCAAGGCTTTGTACACCGTGTACGTCAGGCCCATATTGGAGTACGCAGCACCAGTTTGAAACCCACACCTGGTCAAGCACGTCAAGAATTTAGAGAAAGTGCAAAGGTTTGCAACAAGACTAGTTCCAGAAGAAAGGTTAAGGGAAATCGGCATGACAACACTGGAGGACAGGAGGATTAGGGGAGACATGATAACGACATACAAAATACTGCGAGGAATTGATAAGATGAACAGAAAGGATGTTCCAGAGATGGGACACAGAAACAAGGGGTCACAATTGGGAGTTGAAGACTCAGATGAGTCAAAGGTATGTTAGGAACTATTTCTTTAGTCATAGCGTTGTCAGAAAGTGGAATAATTTAGCAAGTGACGTAGTGGAAGCAGGAACCATACATAGATTTAAGACGAGGTTTGATAAAGGTCATGGAGCAGGGAGAGAGAGGACCTAATAGTGATCAGTGAAGGTGCGGCGCCAGGAGCTATGAATCGACCCCTGCAACCACAACTAGGTGAGTACACAGGCAAAGAAAAAGGTCGGCATTATTACGGTAGGTTAGATATCTCAAAGGTTTTGGGATGAGACATTATCTCTAGGTCCTACAAGAGGGAGCAGGAGCATTCTGTGTACTGCTAGCCAAAATCTTCATGCCAGAGATGTGGAAGATGAGAAACGTAGTTCCAGTGTTTAAGAATGGTAACAATCAAGTAGGATTTTCACAATAAGCCCATGTCACTGATAAACATAGTACGTAAGGCTACGGAGAAGATAATCAGAAGAGTTGTGGAGCACTAAGAAAGGAACTGGTTTATAAACAACAATCAGTATATTTTAAGAAATGGCAAATCCTTTCTCGTAATCCTGCCTGGGTTCTATGACAGGATAAAAAAAAATGAGGGAAGAGACAGTGGCTGGCGAACTGCGCGTTTTTAGGACAAAAGCTAGAGCAGGCAGGAAAAACAAGGAAGGCACTGTTGCAGATCAAGTAGAAGGAAACGAAGAATGATTATCCGGGAGGAGATGACAAGTGGAATTCCCCAGCGTTCAGTGTTAAAACCTATTCTCGTGTTGGTGTACATGAATAACATACCTGAGGAGGTAGTCTGAAGTAACCTTTGTTAGTAATTGATTTGAAACTAACGAAGCAAATAAAAAAGAGGAGGGAACAGCTGTCAAGTGATTATTGGCTTTCAGTTCCAGCAAGTGCAAGTTTATGAAAACCGGAGAAGGAAAAAGATCAGAAACAGCACTGACTAGGAAGACAACTGCAGCAAACCTCTCTTAAGGAGAACTTCGGTGTTATCCTAGTACCAAACAAACATATATAGCCTAAGTGCACATGAACCGAATAATATCCGAAACAAATGCACAGCTGTCAAGGCAAAGATTAGCTTTCAGAGACCTAAACAAAGAGCCATCACGACACTATATACGCTAGATGTCTGTCGTCTCCTGGAGAGTGCAGCACCATCACATCAGTACTGTATATTAGCACTGTATCACCCCTAAGATATACAATATTATAATTATAAATTACACTGATTTCTCCAGTGAAACGAGTTTGTTGGCTACTGTAATGAAATATGACAAGGAATATAAACAGAAAAAATAAAGACGCCGAGTATTGTAAAAATTGTGTAACGAATACTGTCACAACACGAAGTCCTGCCTACCAGTGTTCACATTAATTAAAAATATAATTACCCCATAGTTTAAGGATCAATTTTAGATTGCAAAAAGCAAGTTTTACCTTTATTCTATCGAGTCCGTAATAAAGTAACCAATTTAAAAACGACTTTATGGGTTATTCTACTCTGAATGAGCATAATTATGTCATTGTGTGGATTTTTTGCCTTTGTGCCCCCAGGACCAGTGAGGAAACTTATACTTCTCTGTGATGACTAAGACACATGTACGACACCTGCGTATCTTTATTGAGAGAAATTTCCCAGTAACAGAACACTTTATTAATATAATACAAAGGCATGAGGATGAAGACTTTTATACAAGAGCGGGTGATAGTAGTAGTAGTAGTAGTAGTAGTAGTAGTGGTGGTGGTGGTGGTGGTGAAGTGTAGTAGCTAATGGCGTCGCCACATGTGAGCGGGGACTACTACATAAAGTTGGCCAGAGACTTTTAAAAATGAGATAGCAGAAGAGATGTAATGTACAGATGAAACGTCTCAGTATAGGTACCCAGATGTTGCACAGGTATCTTAGTCATCACCTTGTGAGCATATTAATGGAATTTAATGCTGACGAGTTGATGAGTAAGACACATGTGCAGCAGTTGGATATCTTTGTTGTTGCAACGTTTCGCCTACTCAGAAAGCTTCTTAAGTCAAGTATGGAGGTGACTTAACTATTGAAGAAAGTAGAACAGTGACTTAAATTTCGGAGACAACTGAAGCAGTGTCTCACCTTTAAAGAGGTAATTTTGGTCTGGTCAGTCCCTCACCCCCATAGCCTCAACGGACCATTGGTCTAGACACATGGAACATCTGGGTAGCTTTATTGTAGACGTTTCGCCAGCCAGTGGCTTTATTAATGCAAGTTTAAGGACATAACTAGAAGACAAGAAGTATATATAAAAGATGAGGTGAAGAGCACAGTAGTCGAGAGGAGTTTGAAACACAGACAAGGAAGCGCCAGTTTTCTTGTCTGTGCTTCAGACTCCATAAACTGTTGCCAAACCAGAGATTTCTATATCCTTTACAAATCTAAATTTGTCTAACTTGAATCCATTACCGCGAGTCTTGTCTTGGTTAGGTATTTCTTAGCAATTTATTTACACTCCCTTTATTCATTTCAGTTTTCCATTTGTTCCTTCATTCGAATCCCCCATAATTCGAAGCCTCATCAGAAAATAAATCCTTTAAGACTATATTTGTAAGAAAAGTTTCAAATGCAGGAAATTAACGTTGTCATCCTTTACTGTATGTTTCCCAGTACATTTATGTCCATTCTATAATGTGGAGGCCAAAGCCGAGGTGCGTAATTTAAATGAGGCTTGAATATCAAAATGGTAAACAATACCAACAGGTTCGTAGGTAAGACACATAGGCAACAGTTAGGCAACTTTATTCCGAAACGTTTCGCCTAAACAGTAGGCTTCTTCACATCTCTGTCCCTGCCTACTTTCTGTACTCGAGTGAAGAAGCTTACTGTGTAGGCGAAACGTTTCGGAATAAAGTTGCCTAACTGTTGCCTATGTGTCTTACCTACCAAATGAGGCTTTAGGAAATATATGTAATGTTAAAGAAAATAACTGAACCCTTGTTATTTATTCTTCTTGATGTGAAATCACAGAGGATGATTATAGAGTACAAGATGGAATTTGGGAAGTAGTATGTTAAATATATCACTCCAAATAAAAGTGTAATGCTGATGATGTGGAAGATGCCTAATATAATAAATGATACCACCAAATCAGTGGATAAGTCCAATTTATCAATTTACTGCCTAATAACCCTGATTTCACTGTTAGGCAAATTATTAGAATCAGTTCGAGACGATGAGCTTAACTGGATTAACGAGTACCACCACGTATTCACAAGGGATATTTGTTGCCTGACACATTTATTGATCATATGCAGAAAAGCATTTTCAGACTGTGAACTGTGATGAAGTATATGATTTTATTTTATGTGATTACAGAATCCCACACATAGAACTGTTAGAGAATGTAGCGGCACATGATACTGGAGAAATATTCCCCTCAAGGAAGGTTCCTTGACGCTGGTGAGGGGCTCTTGATCTAGGGAATTGGATCTGTGCTCCAGTTCCCTGAATTAAGCCTGAATGCCTTCCATCCCCTCATAGGCGCTGCATAATCCTACGGGTTTAGCGCTTCCCCCTTGATTATAATAATAATAATAATAATGGAGAAATATTTCTCTCATGTACTGAGGTATGGTTGACTAAAAGAAAGAAGATAGTTTGGATAAATGGGGTGATATCAGAATGGGGATCAGTCACTGGTGGCAATCTCTAAGGATCAGTTCTGAGCCACATACTCATAATTTACGTAAATGCCCTTGATGGGGAAATAACGTGACCTAAGTAAATTAACTGGCATTTTTAAGTAGGCAGAATAATAGAATCGGAAGATAATACCACTGAAATTCAGAAAGTGGCAGATACAGTTCCATGTGGAAGTGCACAGCTCTAATCCATGGAAATGATAAAAACCATGACATTTATATATTAGGCGATGTAGAGCTTGTTTATACATGATGTGAAAAGGACTTGGGGGATATATGCAGCACATAATGCATACATACTGAAATCCCAGTACGACTCGGTGTTTAGTGAGCCACTAATCAGTCTGAGTATCGACAATCCAAATGATTTCTTCATAAATGAGCCTCAAAACTCCATCAATGTATGCCAGATTTCCGACATTACCCTAACTCCGATAGACTTTGAAAAAGCTGTTGACAACATGCCCATGCACTCAGCTCCAGGCCCAGACTCGTGGAACTCTGCGTGGAACTCTGTGTTCATTAAGAACTGCAAGAAACCCCTCTCACGTGCCCTAAGTATACTATGGAGAAGGAGCTTAGACATGGGTGAAATTCCACAGTCACTTAAAACAACGGATATAGCCCCACTCCATAAAGGTGGCAGCAAAGAATTAGCTAAGAACTATAGACCAATAGCTCTAGCGATCCACGTCACAAAAATCTTTGAAAGCGTGCTAAGAAGCAGGATTGCAAACGACCTGGATTCCCAAAAACTGCAGAATCCAGGGCAAAATGGGTTCAGGGCAGGTCGCTCCTGCCTCTCACAACTACTGGAGCACTATGATATGGCCTTGGATGCACTGGAAGAAAAACAGAATGCAGATGTAATGTACACAGACTTTACAAAAGCGTTTAACAAGTGTGATCATGGCGTAATGGCGCACAAAATACGTACTAAAGGAATAACTGGCAAAGTGGGGAAATGGATTTTCAACTTCCTAACCAATTAAACACAAAGAGTAGTGGTTAACAGAGTTAAATCGGAGGCTACCATAGTGAAGAGCTCTGTTCCACAAGGCACAGTACTGGCCCCCATCCTGTTCCTCATCCTCATATCAGACATAGACAGAGATGTAATCCACAGCACCGTATCATCGTTTGCAGACGATACTAGGATCTGCATGAGACTGTAGTCTATTGAGGACACGGTTAACCTTCAAGAAGATATAAGCAAAGTTTTCCAATGGGCAACGGAAAACAATACGATGTTCAATGAGGACAAATTCCAACTACTCCGTTATGGAAAACTAGAGGAGATAATAACTAGAACAGAGTATACTACAAACTCTGGCCATACAATAGAGCGGAAAAATAATGTAAGGGACTTGGGAGTAGTAATGTCTGGGGATCTCACTTTCAAGGATCACAACAGTGCCACGGTCACAAGTGGAAAGAAAATTATAGGATGGCTAATGAGAACGTTCAAAATGACAAATGCCAAGCCAGTGATGATCCTTTTCAAATCACTTGTTCTCTCTAGGCTGGAATACTGCTGTACATTAACATCTCCGTTCAAAGGAACTGAAATTGCAAATCTAGAGAGTGTACAGAGAACCTTTACGGCACGTATAAGTTCTATCAAGCACCTTAACTAATGGGAACGCTTGGAAGCACTTGACTTGTACTCGTTGGAACACAGGAGAGAGAGAGATGTATCATAATATACACTTGGAAAATCCTGGAAGGAATGGTCCCGAATCTGCACACACAAATCACTCCCTACGAAAGTAAAAGACTGGGCAGGCGATGTAAAATGCCCACATTAAAAGTAGGGGCGCCATTCGTACACTAAGAGAAAACACCATGTGTGCGGGGCCCAAGACTGTTCAACAGCCTCCCACCAAGCATTAGGGGAATTATCAATAGGCCCCTGTCTGCCTTCAAGAGGGAGCTGGACAGATATCTAAAGTCAGTGCTGGATCAGCCGGGCTGTTGTTCGTATGTTGGACTACGTGCGGCCAGCAGTAACAGCCTGGTTGATCAGGCCCTGATCCACCGGGAGGCCTGATCATGGACCGGGCCGCGGCAGCGTTGATCCCCGGAATAACCTCCAGATAGATTCCAGGTAGATCCAAAGATCAGATCCAAAGACATGGTTGATAATCTCCACAGTATGGATTTTCTGTATCATATGACCGTGTTTTCAGTCTGCTGATCTTTATAAATCTGCTGTTAACCATTTTGAAGGAATTGGCTCAATCTGTCCATAAACTCTTACGATAGGCGTTTCACGACAGCACTTGTTGATGATATAGATTATAACTCTACATCTACACGTTCCCACTCTACATTCCACAGAGCTGCATGTAAGAGACACATATACGATAACTAGACAATTTTGAGGAAATGTTTCGCCTACCAGAGGTATTTTATCAACATTAATATGCTCACCACACTGGTGCTGATCAAGGGTGTCCCTCTCAGTCGAAGCTCAAGATTTCCCTGTTATCTGTCAACTCGACACTTACCTGGAGTTTACCTGGAGAGAGTTCCGGGGGTCAACGCCCCCGCGGCCCGGTCTGTGACCAGGCCTCCTTAGGTCAGTGTCCCAGGATGCGACCCACACCAGTCGACTAACACCCAGGTACCCATTTTACTGATGGGGAACATAGACAACAGGTTGAAAGAAACACGTCCAATGTTTCTACTCTGGCTGGGAATCGAACCCAGGCCCTCACCGTGTGAAGCGAGAGCGTTAACCACCAGGCCACCAGAGCCCCTTGGTAAGTAATTAAGAATCGACCTATTTCGAAGTACATGATCTCAAGAAACTAAGTTATACAGTGAATCTGAAAGAGAAAGTCAGTGTAACCATTTCTGTGTAGCGACCTCAGAGAAAAGGACACCATGATTATTGTATATATTGTTTTTTCATCTAATATTACATGTTATATATTATTATTTGACTTTTTAGTCTATGTATGTAAGCAGAATGTAACCACTATACCTCTCATTGTGTTCGTTGAAGTAGAGTTTTGATTGGATGTCAGCATGCTGCAAACTACCTGCTTGCTTGTTTCACAGTTCGCGCCAGACTTAAACTGGTATGAGTCACCAGACGTTGGATCTGCAGGCCCCGCTTCTCTCTCTCTGCTCCTCGTGGAGGAAACACCTCCATCTCTGCTCTGTCTGGAAGAATGCTGTTCTCCTCAGCATGTGTTATTTAGACTGTTGTTGGTAGGGTATGTTTCCATTGGTGACCCGGGACATACTTCTCATAACTCTTTGCAGCTCAGTTCACAGAGCATTATTTATATTTAATGTTATTTGACGTTTTCAGAGGTTGTATCTCTGGTCCCGAGTTCAACTCTCGACCTTCAATGTTTTGGCATCTAGGCACTGTCGTTGTCGGGAAACTGGAACTGCCGAACTCAGTTTCAATAATAAGGGAGTTTTATGCCTTTTCGGGGAGGATTTGTTGATGGTCTAGTTGGGGTCTATTTGATGTCCATGTTCCTTGTCTGACGCTATGCTGTTCACTGATGCTTTGATCATTCCTGCTGTTTGGTGAATGGGTCGTCATATTATTCAAGCAAGCTGTTTGATTGCTTAGATGGTCCAGAAGATAGTTTATCCAGGGATTTATTGTTGTCAGCCACATTCTAAGTTGAGTCCATCTGAGCACACGCCGAGCACTTACAAACACATACACTTACACCTATATTACTCTTGTTGTTATGAGTACAATTCATCATAGCAATGTACCAAATGGTACATATTCATAAGAGTATTACTGCGTATTGTATATCAAGTACAGATTAAGTATAATATATATAGGTATAATAAGTTATACCCCAAGATTTGTGTAGGAGCTTATCTCCTTAATTATTCAAGTTACATTAACTGTAAATATTACTACCTAGACACCTTTTTTATTAAAAAATATCAACTTTAATTTGATTGGTTTGTATTCATTCAGTTGCAATCCAAAAGAGCTACTGAAAAGCAACCTAATTTTACAGGATAACTGGACTAAAATACACTCTGACAAACTGTTACAAAACCAGAAACAAGCTAGATGCTAGAGGGGAATCAATAAGTTGACCTTGTATTCTCTGGAGATATCTTCACTTAACAGATGTCGCAATTTGTAACAGTCTGTAATGTCATTAACTTATCATCAGATTAAGACTTCAAACTGCAGCCGCAGAACTTTTTCATTGTTGCCTGATAGGTCTAAGTGTGACGCGATAACTCAGCACTAATTAGCTGTAGTGCAACGAACAGTCAATGTTTTCAATGAAGGGAAAACACTCATTAATGACTTGTGATCAACTCTGCTCAATACTGCTAAAACCATTCAAAAAGCAAGTCCTGAAACACACAGTAAAGTCAAGCATATCGTGATTTTGGGATGATTACATATTAAGATGTCATTATTAAAATATTTGAATGACTTACTTGAGGGCAATAGTTCGACGTCAGCTGGAATACTTATAGTTAATATCAGGTACTGCAGATTTTTTCCTTGAGGTGTAACATTAAAAAAAAAGTCTGCGATGATTAATCTGAATCACCTAGAACCAATGCCACACTCCCAACATTTGACGGGGCAACAAGTGCCTGAAGACCCTCGACCTAGCGATGCCTGCCGATGAAGCCCAAGTGGACGCCTGCTGATGAAGACCAAGTGACGCCTGCTGATGAAGACGAGAAGCAAGAAGACACTCCCCTCCGAAGAGTCGCCGCAAGAAAGAAGATGTTACCCTCCAGCCGGAGGGCCCAAGAAAGAAGACAGAAGAAAGAAGATGACGACACCCCCAACCGGGGGCCACAGCCGGGTCACCATATGGAGAAGACCCGGGCCGGAAGTACCGGCAAACCTCTAATGAATGAATGAATGCGATGATTAGCGAGAAGATACCTTGTGCGTGTTTCAAAATAAACCAAATCTGAGACAGATACAGGAATAAAAAAAATGGGCTAATGGACGAAGGGCATCTTTTATTCAGTTCAAGTCCTGACAGTTCATCTTGATCATTGAGGTAGCCACTGTTACTTGGGAGAGAGAAATTCATGAATGGTATTTCCAGTTGTATGTTGACGACCTCCCTTCACTTAAGTGGCTTTTTCATGCGTTGAATCATCATAACTAAGTACGAGAGGTAGATATTCATATACAGGATATATCAACGCTGAAGCACAAGTATCCTGCCGTGTGTGCAGATTTCTATAAGTCATTTCACACCTGACAGATCTACTCTTACTTCTTTCCAAATTACCCCTAGACAGAAGTTATGAAAAAACAACGCAGGTATAAAACATGAAGGTGAAGTAGTGGGCCAGACTGAATGGCCAGAAGCTTTGCTGAGTTGGACTGTGGCAGGTCTTGTGATGACCCGGGTTGTAACCAAGTTCCTAGCTGTATTTGGGCAAGCTATATTCAGATAAAGAGACAAAGCATCACAAAGATGCACCAGGATCACAAACTATTTACTTACTATGGGTCAAACCTTCAGGGAGTAAAGTATCTAACATAAGAATCCAAGTCTTCAGGGAGCAATGTATCCAACATGGGAATCTCTTTCATGGAGACTTAAAAGATCTGCTCATTCTTGACACAAGAGCGGTTGCTGATTGTGCTATTGTAAAATCTATTTAGCAGCTTCCACCAGGACCATTCAGATGAAGGTCCTGCCTAGTATTGGCCAACAGGCCTGCTGTAGTGTTCCTCCTTTCTTATGCTCTTATGATTGTTCAGCGCCCCTTAAAGATATCATCAGAAGCTCTAAGTATTCGCTCTTTGCCAGATTGTACAAATCCCTACAGCACAAGCAGGTGAACTGTTTCAAAGGTGACTGTAGTAAATTTATGCTCCACCTTATTCATTTTTTTGGAAGACTTTCTCACATTAAATTCTTTCACATCCGTCTTCACTCTCTGACAATGGCCACTCTCTTGGAATGTGTTGAAAATTTAGTGCCACATCATAACACAGTTGAGCCACAAGATGACTATATGATCATCTCAGATGATTGTATTATCATCAACATCATTATGACTGACACCTCAGGTACGCTGGATGATTGTGTCATGAAGCTCATGGATTACATCAGGCTTCAGTTCACTGCTGATCTTCAGAAAGTAGATCTGCCGTTTGACATCTATAAGATAGTGAGTTTGAAAAGTGACATACGATTTGAGAAAAGGAAAGGCACCAAGAGGCACATTAAAGACAAAAGTCAAAACCCACTAACTGGTGAAAGATTCTGCTCGAAGATGAGAATGAAACAGTTTCATTAAATTAGCATACCAGGTGTAAATGAAACCTTCCCGGGGACTGATGAATCCAAAACATGTGCAACATCTGGGAATCTTTCTTCTGTAGACATTTCGCCAATCAGTGGCATTATCAGTACAATAAAGAAGACTGAAAGTAATCAGTCCCTCAGCCTAGAAGCAGGTGTGCAGTACTGTAGTCTTAATGAAACTGAAATATTATTATCCACGATGAGAACATTTTGTGGTTGGTCACTAGTAATCCTAAAAGCCTCGTGAGTTGCAGCCATGAAGATGATCATCATTCACGCCATTGATGTGGCTCAACAAGATATGAAAAAAATCATTATTTTCGTGAGCATCAGTCTAACCCAAGAGCTTGAGTGTGAGAGTTTATAACTGGCTGTGGTACAGTTACTCGGTTCCGGCATCTTCATCACTTACCCACAGCCGAAGCTCTCAGGGAAAATATAAGCACAGCACTACTGCATTCCATGACCTAACAGTATGTGATGTAACATTCTCTTTCATCGGAAAAGGGATACAAACAGCTGGGCCACCATAGAATGTGTTGAGTGAGGTCACTAGTGCTCTTTGTACTTTGGCGAGGACTTCCACAAATGAGGATTTATGAAATGTTCTGTCTACCACTGAAGGATTTTCAATAATCATGTATAACCCTGGAAATTCCTCAGAGAAATATGAACACTGCTAGACAGACGGTACCCCTCAGAACATCTCGCCTACTCAAGATGCACTGGATTAGCAACTATTGCGACAAGGGTATAATGCGGGTCACGTCAGGCACTGGTCAACTCATCACAATTGCCACTCCGGCTGACTTCAGGTGGTCGTGAGATGAATCTCATGCACATCTGAACATTAAATGGATGACTCTGCCTCCCGCTGGTGAGGCATGACATTCCGTAATCAAATGTAACGGCGTCGAGGGCTGCAGGAGATACTGTGAATGCAAAACTGCAGATATAACATGCACAGCATCATGCATGTATGTTGGATGTGAATAAACTTTTGGACAACATTAGTGAGGTTACTTATAGTTCTAAGGTGCAAAATATAGTTCTCGCCCTACAATAATATATGGGCGACGAAAGTATTACTTTAGCTAGGAGTAACATGCAGAGTAATGTTTGGTTGAGTGCATGTTGATCTGGGCACAGAAGAGCGCCACAGGCATGATTTCAAGGTATTTCAGTCTCCTCCTGTATCTTCTGACCTCACAAGCGATTTTTATATTAATGCACCACGCAGAAACAGACGGGTATGCCTGGAGGTTTCAGGGGTCAATGCCCCCGCGGCCCGGTCCGTGACCAGGCCTCATGGTGGATCAGGTCCTGATCAACCAGGCTCTTACTGCTGGCCGCAAGTAAACCGACCGGTCAGGTACTGACTTCAGGTGCCTGTCCAGCGCCTTGAAGACAACCAGGGGTCTATTGGTAATCCCCTTTATGTATGCTGGGAGGCAGTTGAACAGTCTTGGGCCCATGACGCTTACTGTGTTGTCTTTTACAGTACATAAAAAAAAGATGGCAGTCAGCAGGATTCACTAGTTCGGTGTCGCTTCTGAGTCGAACTGCTCACTTGATAAAATATTACGTTGCAAAATATTACGTTGCAATTGGGTGTTCGGATCCTACCATCTACATTCAATATCACGATATATATCTCCATAGAAATTAATGGAAGCTTGCGTATTTGTTTGTAATTGTTGTTAGTGTTATAAACTTTTGTTATTCACTCTTTGGTCATTAAAACTCTGGTAAAATATAAAAAAAAATTTATGTACAAACTTTTTTACGCTTGATGAATAATGAATAACATTTTTCAATTAAAAATAGCTGCCTTGTTGAAAAACTACATTAATAACTAATAATAAATCATTTTTGTTATATCTGGATTCTCTTATTTTGAACACATAGTAATAAAGGTCAATATCAATATTCCAGTCTCATTATTAAGCAAAATGGGAGAAAATGAAAATTCATATAGACATCATTTTTGAAATGGCTGCAACAACCAACGTAGGCGGAAGCTGGTTAGTGTTTATTTTTAAGTTAAGTGCTATGTTGCATAGCAACTGTGTGCCAGAACCCATGTATCATAAAGTGCAAAATTAATCTTTAAAAGCGTTTAAGTCTAACTTGGGTGAAACGTCTCATAAATCAAACTTCCCAGTAAGCTGTACATGAATTATTGTGACATAATGGGTCCCCCATTCTGATTTCTCTTAATTCATGTAAATTCTATGATGTTTATCAATCATATATTACTGCATCCGGGAGAGATTTTCTGCTAGCGAGGATATTTTCTTCACCTGTCACCTGATGGAATTGTCAAAGAAATTAAGACACGCGTGTCTTCTCAGTAGGCATCTTCAGTCAAATACAAAGGGAGCGGTGGCAATGAAATAAAGATGATGGATCAGGCCATCAACCTTGGAGAAAAAGTGTTTGAGGTGGTCCGTCCGTCAGCCTGGAGAAGGGTTCAGCTCCATGGTCAGAATTCTGCTCCCTCTGCATTTGACTGAAGAAGTCTACTGTGTACGAGAAACGTTTTATCGAAGATACTCAACTGTTCCACAGGTGTCTTAATCTTCAATTTATTGGTATTTTACACCATTTTCAACAATTCTTCAGTCGAGTACAGAGGAGCTAGCAGAAGCAGTAGAGATGTGAAGACGATGTAATCAGTCCATCACCCTTTGTAACATAGTCCAACTGGGCTTGTATAGGTCGCTAAGGGAGACCTAATTTAAACAATTATATGGTCACACCTTGCCTTGGCAAACAGCTGTCAGAGACACGCCTTTTGGCTTAAGCCTGAGGTCTTTTGTTCTTGACTGCGTCAGATCTCGGCGTCAGGTCAAAACACATTGTGCACGCCCCATTGTGGGTGGGTGCTTGGAGGACAATATAAGCCCAAGGAAGAACTGAGAGGGAGACTTCGAGCAGAGCTGCTGCTGTATGCAGAGCTCTGAGCAGCAGAGCTGGAGAGTCGAGCAGAGCTCTGGCCTGTGTGCAGAGCTGAGCTGGAGAGTCTCGGAAGGAGAGACTGTTGGAGACATTGGGCAGAGTACTGGCTTCAAGCAGTACTCCTGTTGTGTAAGTCTTGGGACTTGTGGCTGAGTTCCTGTGAACTGTCCTCTGAACTATATTGTAAGTTATATTCTGTTTCGTCAGTTAATTGTATTCCCTGTCTCACTGCTTATATGTACCATCTCCAATTATCTAAACTCCTGTTCCCAAACATATTATTGTACAAGGACTTAATAATAAACTGTTTGAGTAGAATAGTAATATTCACTGTCCCCCGTTAGTCATTCTTTTACTCTTTAATTTATTTAAAGTAGTGAGAGGGTGAGTAGTGTGGGTGGCAGGGATAATGAGAGGTGATGGTCTAGTAAGTGACATTACATTACCTCTGCTAATCACCTCTCGCTCATTTTTACTCTTGTCTCATGGATATATATAGTAATGGATACATAAGCACATATTAGTGGCCTTCCTATATATTGTAAACTTGAACTTTCTATCAACATGGTGTATCAACACAGCTAGGAAAGGGAGTTTAGATTTCACGTCTTTCTCCACAGTGAATTTAATAAACGAGATCATATCATAATTGACGGAATTGTTGATGACTGTCATGCCACTAATCATTACGCTCGTCGGTTCTTCTTCTAGATTAGCTGGTACTGCCGGCCCGGGTCTCTGCTAGTTGGCGACCCGGTCTTCGGTATTTCCCCCCCCCGGGGCCTTTTCCCAAGTGGGGGCCCCGGGCCCTTGGCCCCCCTTTTTGGGGAGGCCCCTGAACCTAAGTCCCCCCAGGGAGGAGGCACAAAGTCCCTTCCTCATTTTTGGGACCAATTCCCCGGGCCCTAGACAACCCTAAGGCCTTTTGGTTTTTGCTAACCCAATGGGAATGCCCCGGTTTTATGACCCAAAGGGCCGGGGCTAAAGGCACCCCCTCCCCTAAAAGGGGTTTTAGCAGGTGAAAAATTTAAAAACCCAAGGGCTTTTTTTTATTTTTAAAACTAAATATTTTTTTAAATACTTTTTACAGAATTTAGATAAAAAAACACAATCAAAAAAAAATTTTTGGGTTCGGGAATGAGGGGAAATTATTGCATACCAAATTTTCACTTTCCTATAGGCCAAGATGAGCGTTGCTTTTTCCCAAAAGATCTGTTTCTGCCTATTCGGCAAACATTATATATATATATATATATATATATATATATATATATATATATATATTTATATATATATATATAAAAATTTCCTCGGTATCTCCCTACTCAAGGTAAAATATTAGGTCCAGTCTTTGCTGGTTTCCTCCCCTCTCTCTTGAGTGCCCCTTTAAAATTTTTGGGTTACATGTGGCATCAAAAAAAATCGTAACCCTTTTTTTGGGCCACCCCCCTCATTTACAGGCTATCTCCAACCAGGAACCGGGGCTAAGGGGTTGGTGATGGGGCCCCCTCGTTAAAACTAGTGACCAGGTTCTGGCCAATGGAAGAGGGTTTTTGGCAATCGGAAGAGGTTATGGGTCCGCCTCCTGTCTGCCCCCATTCCATTCTAGAGCGGGTTTGGGAAGCTTTTTCTATCTTGTGGCTTCTATTTCTGTTTTTGCTTACCGGGGGAGTGCACTATACTTATCACTTTTACAAAATTGTACATATTGGTTTAAAAATTTGGGGTGAAGGATAATAAAAGTCTAAATTTTTTTCTACTGTTTTTTTTTCCCCCATTACCCCCGGGGGTAACAGGCCTTTTGGGAAACCCCTTTTGAAATTATGGGAAACCTGTCGAGAGTTGAGCGGGATTTTTTGAGAAACGGTTGAGCTTGGGGTGAAGCTCTGCAGGAACAGGCAGCTTCCGTCGGCTTTGCCCCAAATTTTTGGTTGTAAATTTTTAAAAACCATTGGTGGGAAATTTTGCAGTCAGCTTTGCTTGGCCGATTCTGCAATCGTGCTGTTTTCGTTTTTCCCTGCAAATTAACGTTTACGTTGGGGTATTCTGCTCGTCCCGTGCATGGGAATAACTTACCAACCCGGAGTCGGAGGGTCTGGTGTCCATACTTTTGCATAACCTCCTAAATTGTACGGCGTTTTGTTGGCAAATTGCTCGTTCCTTTGGCCCCAACATACAAACGCATTTCCCCCACACCCAAGAACTGCGTTCCCCGGTTCCCCAACCAAACTTATAGAAGAAAGATGGCACATCAGACTCCTCCTTTTACGGGAGCTAGGGCAAAAACTACTATGTTCTCGCAGGAGGAAGATGATACCCTACGGAGAAAAATGGTCAGTTAGGTGCAGCTGGGTTGTCTCAGGGTAAATTTTAAAGGCCCGTTGGCATTTGAGCTGGAAAAAATCAATCTTGAGAAAACTGGGGAACAGAGAGCTTTCGAAAGGGGGAAGGGAATTTTTGGATGGGGGAAAGAGAGAGGGGGGAATTTTTCGCATTCTGTAAAAAATTTTAGTTTACAGAAAGCAGTACAGTTTGCCCCCGTTTTCAATGAGGCCAAACCCAAAATTTTTTAAAAGTTTCAAAAAATCAGGCCAAGCCTTGAGGTGGCGAACAGCAGGGGGCATCTTGGGTTCCTACAGCATTATGGGGAAAAGGAAAGGAATTTACGTCAGATTAAATGACGCAAAAATTCTCGGGATTTAAGTAGTAAGACCACAGTGTTGGGAGCATATACAAACCCAGCCAAATAAGAAAAGCATTTAAATTAAGCAAGGCGGAAACGGTAACCCCTTTTTACTTTGTGAGAAAAAACCCAAACTTTTACCAGCGGTATAAAGCAAGTGGTGTCTCTACCTTTGAGGATCGGGTGAAAACCCCCATTCTGATTGATAAACCTGCGGGGGTCTGTGGGACCAGAGGTTCGGGGTCTTTCTGCAGGGATCGTGACTTAACCTAAATTGGGAACCCAGGGTTGGCGGGTTCTTCGAAACAAACCCGGCCCTTGCCCGGGCGGTCCCTCTTTTTCCGGCCTGGCTCGGCGGGATCGTCCCCTTGGGGAAAAGGGGTTTGACCGGGGGAGAACTCTACGTAAACCAACCAAGTCACCTGGGAGCCACGCTTCTCAACATATGGTCCACCCTGGGAGCCAAAACCCTCAGGTGCATCTCGACATCAGTATCCAAAAGACACCAGCCAGAACACACCATTTGCAACGTCAACAGGGAAAAGGGGGCCCCGTCGTCCTTCAGGTTCCAAAAAGTAGGTCACATCCCGTTCCCAAATGCCCCCATAAACCCCAAACCCCCGGGGGAAAAACCTAATATCCCTTTTAAAAAATGTCCCCCAAAAAGTAAAAAAAAGGGATTTATTTTTTAAAAAAATTATTTCCCCCTTTAGGAAAACTCAGAAACAACTAAGGTAAAGACCTTTAGAAAACTGGCATTTGCCCCCACTTGTAAGAGAAAAGGGAATATTACCCTTTTTCAAATACTTCTTTGAATTCCTCTGTTTTAAGTTTGGAGGGCTATATATTCTGTTCCCTTTAAAAATTTATGTACAGTGCAAATATTACATGGGTTTCTTGACTGTAGGTGTCCCAAAAAGGGTTCCCATGAAAAATGGGAGTGTTATTACTGGGTAATAAACATTACTACTGTTAGTTCGTGTCCTGAACCTATAATTTATTAATTCTTCTCCGGGGTTGGCCATAACAAAAAAACATCCCCAAAAATTTCTGGAAAACGTTTCCATCCGGGCGACTCCGGTCTCGGGAAAAACCACGTTTTTTGAGGCCCCCGGCGGCCTGTAATCAAGAAAGAAACCCCGAAGCCTTCCTATTCCCCCGGTTGCCGGATTCCGGGTTCTCTGTTTTCCCTGCCGGGGCTGTCCTTCCGGGGGGGAAAAACGAAAAAGGGCCCTTCTTTAAAAAATTTGCTTTTTAGGGGGGCCATTAAAAACCTCTTTTGGGGCCCTCCGGTCAAGTATGAAGTTAAAAACGATTATTTGGTCTGCACTGAACTGGTAAGGAGATAGAGGGGGGCAATTGTATGACAGGTTGTGGGTTTCCCAAAAAAGTATGGGGTCAAATATTAAAATATAGCTCATAATACGTCATTAGGGGGTCCTTAGGAATTACAAACCTTGTATAGAATCACAAAAAAATTTTTTTGGCCAAAATTTAAAAAAAGATTTAAGAATCATATTAGGTGTTGCCAGGGGAAAGCCGGGAAGTTGGAAAACCCGGACATTCCATTAAACCTGCACCTCTCCCAACCCATACCCCCGATGGAAAAACCTTTTGCAGATTTAATTATAGGTTTTGAAGGGCCACTACCTAGGTCAAAGTCTGGAAATCAATATTTTTTCGATTATGGGTAAAGTAACCAGATATCCTAAACTTCCTCGTGTATTAATACTAAAACTATTCTCAAAGCTTTAACAAAAATTTATTTTTTTGTTTTTTGGTTTCCCAAAACTATTCAAAGTGATCAAAGGGACTAACTTCCCCTGCCAAAACATTTAAAGGGAAATATTAACTGGGGTTAAAAGGGAAAACCACAACTTATCCAATGCCTATCATCCTCAGTCCCAAAGGGGCCCTTTTTAAAAATTCCACCAGACATTAAAAAAAATGATGGGAAATTTTTGCATGCACTTCCCCACAGACTGGGGTGAATCACTACCCCTTTTTTGCTGTTCTCCCGTGGAAACGGGGCAAAAGTCACCCCGGGTATAGTCCTTTTGGGGCTGGGTCTTTGGGCACAATGTACGAGGTCCTCTTCGGGTGATCAAAGAAGGATGGATGGGAAAAAGTTGGGCCCCAACACCTACAATCCGTCTTTAAGGTTGCAGGTGGCATCAAGCCAAAAGGGTAACCCAAAGACAGCTCAAAGCAAAAATGAAACAGGGGGTATACAAATTTCACAATTCCGCTCCTTCCATCCAGGAGACAAGGTGTTGGTGCAGGAACCTATCCCGGCCACACCTTTTAAAGCTAGATTTACGGGGCCTATGCAGATTGTGGGTAAATTATCTGATGTAAATTATGTGGTAGCTCCTTTTATAAGACCTCAAAAACTAAAACTTACCCATTAATCGGGTTAAAAATACTTCCATACCAGATAAAATCCCAGTAATGACTCCCTTTCCCCTACCTCTGAGGACGACTCTGACTCTTTTCCCCTCTATCTCTGAAAAATATTAAACTTTCAAATTCTGTCCTCCTCAAGGATCCTAGCCCTTTTTGGAGAGATTATCTGAAACGCAAGCAACAAATTTAACTGAGCCTCAGGGCTTTCCTTATTTTTTTGGATGTGCCGAAAAAAAAGTACGTTGGTTAACCCTGATTGATTAAACTCTTAAAAACCAAAAAACTCTCCCCTACAGAGCTAATCCTGAAAAGCAAAAAGGGTACTTTACAGGAAGGGAGAATTTTTGTTTGGCCCCGGTTTAGTGGAGGTCGTTTAAGTCCATGGGCTTCACCTTTCATCCTTGTGAAGAAGGCTGATGGAGGGGTTTTGTATGTGAAAAGACTACCGTAAAGGAACGAGGTCACAATTACAGTGCTTACCCCCTTCCTCGTCTGGATGACAAATTCTTTTAGGGTGGGCTACTTTTTTGTCCAAATTAGATCTCCTTAAAAGGGTAATCAATTTTTTTTGACAGATAAAGGGGAAGGGAAATTTTGCCTTTGTAATTCAGGGGTCATTATCAATACACAAAAATTTCCCCCTTGGAATGAAAATTCCCCCTTTATTTCCAGAAACTTTCCATCAAATATTCTTTAAAACACGGGAGCTACCTAGATAAAATTGTTGTGGGGTCTGATACTTGGGATCCCCTCTTAGACTTAAGGGTCTTTTTTAGACCTTTAAAATTCATTTAAAAGTTAATTTATCTTAAATCTTCCTTTTCCCAGGCCCCTGTACTTTTTTAGGGCCCTGAAATTTGGTAGTGGTAAAAAATTGCACCTAAACTTCAAAGTTCTTTCATTAAAGATTTTGTGTACCCCCCATTCCCCTTTGTCTCAGACTTCTCCCAAAACCCTTTTTTATTACAGGTTGATGCTTGTGAGTCTGGGGTTGGGGCCAAAAAAATTTTCAAATCGGGGGAAAAAGGAGTTGCAACCCAGCATACTTTTCAGCCAAGTTCCCGCCGCATCAAAAGGGCTTATTCTCCCTTTAAAAAAAAGCCCCGCACTGGTACTTTTGGAGCATTTTGATGTTTATGTGGGCCCCGACATCTCAATTTGGGCACAGTCTACAGTGATCACAATCCTCTAAAAACCCCCAAACCCTTGAAGAACCACAACACAAGGCTTATCCGCGCAAGGCTGCAGCCCCACAATATTTTAATTAAATATATTGCCGGCAAAGAAATGTTTTGGAAACTCTTTATCTGGGTTTTAATAAATTTTTTATTTTAGGTTAGGGTGTTATTTGTGGGAACCCCCCTTTTTACGCTCTTTTTTTTTTTCCCCCTGGTGTGGGGTTTTTTTAAAAATGAGGGGGTGCTGGGGAAATCCCCCCTGTATCTTGGAAAACCCATGCTAGCCCCGTCTGACTGCTGTCTCAATTTTGGGGTTTGGGTTTGGCTTTTGGGCACAAAAAAAGCCGGGGCTCTATCTAAGAAATTGGGTGGGGGGGAGAGGAAAAAGGGGCCCCCTTAATTTTTCCATGGCGCAAGGACCCCTGGGGGGGTGGCAACCTAATCCTAAAAATTTTTCCCGGGGGGGGGGTGTTGGGAAAAGAAAAGTCCTTTATGTACATGAAGTTTTCCAGTACCACCTCCATCATCTTAGCCCTCCATGTATCTTGGCCCCCATGTGGCTTCAAGTTCTCCCAATCGATTTCCATGTGGTTAAAGTCACCCATGATCAAGAGCTTTGCTCTGCATGCATGAGCTCTTCTGGCCACTGCAGCCAGTGTGTCAACCATCGCTCTATTGCTCTCATCATACTCTTGCCTTGGCCTCCTGCTGTTCCGTGGTAGGTTATACATCACTGTAATTACCACTTTGGGACCTCCAGAGTGAAGCGTTCCTGCTATGTAATCGCTTGCTTCACCGCTGTCTCATCTCTCCAGCTCATCAAAATTCCATCGGTTTTTGATCAGCAGTGCCACTCCTCCACCTCCCCTGTTCTCTCTGTCTTTCCTCAGGATCTGGTATCCCATTGGAAAGATGACATCTGTTATCATACCTGTAAGCTTGGTTTCTGTGAGAGCTATGATGTCTGGTGATGCCTCTTTGACTATTTCGTGCTACTCCTCCCACTTATTTGTTATTCCATCAGCATTTGTGTACCATACCTTAAGTTTCCTCTCCAACATTGTGGTTTGGGGGCCTGTGAGGGTGGGAGACCTGGTAGCATACTGTGGGATTCTATAGCTGGGTGTTGGGTGGAAGCTGTGAGTATGGATTGTAGTTTGTGTTGGGATGGTGTGATAGGTTGTGGGGTTCTGGGGATGGTTCTGTGTGTGCTTGCCCTTGCTGCTCTGTCCTGCTCTGATTGACCTCTGCTGGTTCCATCCTTGTTTCCTTTCCTAGCTCCTTTCACTTTTTTGTCCTCTCCCTCAGCTGCTCTCGTTCTTTTTGTATTCTGTCTCTGTCTAGGAACACCCTCTTGTACTTTTCCAAGTACTTCATCCATGGTTTCTCTTGGAGGATCCTGCTCTGCACTGTTTCTGCCCTGAGAATCAGTTTGATCGGTCGTTTTCTCCCCTTCAAGTACCCCCCTATTCTCTGAAAATTTACAATCTCGTCCATGTCTTCTTCACCTATTTCCGTGATGTTCTCAATCTCCTTTCTGCCTACCATCTTTCAGTGTGTGTCCTTTCCTCTCTCCTGAAGTCCATGGATAAACACTGATTTTGCACTTTCCTCCTCCCACTTCCTCTCCCTCTGTGACTCTGGTTCCTGTCTGTATGTGGTCGTTTTCTCCCTTGTTTTTTCCAATGGCTCTTGGTCGCGTGGTTGTGCCTCTGCATTTGACCTATCACCCTCTCCATCTGCATCCAGCTACTCTCCCCTTTCACTCCTTGGTCTTTCTTGGCAGGCTGATATGACCTTAGCATAATTCATATCTCCTTCCTTCCTTTTCGGCCTCTGAGCTTCATATGCTGTGTCTACTCTGGTCAATGCCCCTGTAACTCGCATCAGCCTGTTTACCTCATCTTCTAGGACCCTTATCCTGGCTACTGCAGTTTCGATTTGTGCCTCCCAATTCTTCTTCTCCTTCTCCAACCTCTTTTCTAATTTCACAGAAAGCTCTGTCTCCATTTTCTCAGAAAGCTCTCCTAATTTTCTCTCCCACTCTTGTTCCATCCTTTTCCACAGCTCCTCCATCCACTCTTCCCTACCAGAACCATTCTTATCTGATCCTTGGTTCCTTCCACTACCCAACATTTTTTGTTTTTTGCCTTCTTTTTTTCCTTTTATTTCCTTTCTTTTTTCTTTTTTGAAAGAGAAAAGAGTGAGAGAGAGAAAGATAGAAGGGAAAGGTAGAAGGAGGGAGAGAGAGAGAGGGGGAGAGTGAGAAGGGAAAAGAGGGAGGGAGTGAGAGAGAGGGAAAGAGAGAGAAGGGAAAGGTAGAAGGAGAGAGGGGGAGAGTGAGAAGGGAAAAGGGGGGGAGAGAGAGCAAGAGAGAGAGAGAAGAGAGAGGAGAGAGGGGGAGAAAAGAGAGGGGGAGAGACAGGAGAGAAGGGGGAGAGAGGGGGAGATGGAAGAGAAAGAGGGGAGAGGAGAGGGGAGGAGGGGAGAGGGAGGAGGGGAGAGAGAGGGGAGAGATAATGAGAGAGGAAGAGATGTTAGAGGGGGAGAGATGTTAAAGGGGGAGAGATGTTAGAGGGGAGAGATGGGAGAGAGAGATAGGTAAAGAGATAGGTAGAAAGAGGTAAAGAGATAGGTAGAAAGAGGTAGAGAGATAGGAAGTGAGGAGATAGGTAGATAAATAGGTAGTGAGAGAGATAGGTAGATAGAGATAGGTATTGAGAGAGAGAGAGGAGGGATAGTCGAATGTTAGAGGGAGGGTTATCAGGTCAGTTTAAAGGAGGGTGTGAAATCCTGTGTATGTGTGTGTGTGTGTGTGTACTACAGCTTTTACAAGCACCTGACCGCTTGTTCCTGTACTCACCTAATTGTACTCACCTAATTGTGGTTGCAGGGGTCGAGACTCAGCTCCTGGCCCCGCCTCTTCACTGATCGCTACTGGATCCTCTTTCTCTCTGCTTCCTGAGCTTTGTCATACCTCTTCTTAAAACTATGTATGGTTCCTGCCTCCACTACTTCACTTGCTAGGCTATTCCACTTGCTGACAACTCTATGACTGAAGAAATACTTCCTAACGTCCCTGTGACTCGTCTGAGTCTTCAGCTTCCAGTTGTGACCCCTTGTCCCTGTGTCCCCTCTCTGGAACATCCTATCTCTGTCCACCTTGTCTATTCCCCGCAGTATCTTGTATGTCGTTATCATGTCTCCCCTGACCCTTCTGTCCTCCAGTGTCGTCAGTCCGATTTCCCTTAACCTTACCTCGTACGACATTCCCTTGAGCTCTGGGACTAGCCTTGTTGCAAACCTTTGTACTTTCTCTAACTTCTTGACGTGCTTGACCAGGTGTGGATTCCAGACTGGTGCTGCATACTCCAGTATGGGCCTAACATACACAGTGTACAGTGTCTTGAACGATTCCTTATTAAGGTATCGGAACGCTATTCTCAGGTTTGCCAGGCGCCCGTATGCTGCAGCGGTTATTTGGTTGATGTGTGCCTCCGGTGATGTGCTCGGTGTTATGGTCACCCCAAGGTCTTTCTCCCTGAGTGAGGTCTGTAGTCTTTGTCCACCTAGCCTATACTCTGTCTGTGGTCTTCTTTGCCCCTCCCCAATCTTCATGACTTTGCATTTGGCTGGATTGAATTCGAGAAGCCAGTTACTGGACCACATGTCCAGCCTCTCCAGGTCTCTTTGCAGTCCTGCCTCATCCTCGTCCGATTTAATTCTTCTCATCAACTTCACGTCATCTGCGAACAGGGACACTTCAGAGTCTATTCCTTCCATCATGTCGTTCACATATATCAAAAATAGCACTGGTCCTAGAACTGACCCCTGTGGGACCCCGCTCATAACAGGCGCCCACTGTGATACCTCTTCACGTACCATGACTCGTTGCTGCCTCCCTGTCAGGTATTCCCTTATCCATTGCAGTGCCCTTCCTTTTACGTGTGCCTGATCCTCCAGCTTCTGCACTAATCTGTGTGTGTGTGTGTGTGTGTGTGTGTGTGTGTGTGTGCCCCCAATTCTAAGTATTCATACTAATAAATACCAGTAGTAATACCAGCAATTCTAAAACTTACCAATAGTAATTCTAACACTTATCAATTCTACTTATAAAATGTAGAAAGAAACTAGGTTGTAAAATTTAGCTTGTCTCAGCTTCAACAAGTGTCTGACGCTATCCCTCACTAGACCGCTTTACTCCTTACACTCTTGTCAACCCTGTCTTCACTTTATCTATGCTATTTCTACTCTAATTCTGGTAATAGCTTGAAGGAGTGAGTGACCAGTATCTAACAGTGATGCAGAGATCAGAATCTGACAACACGCAACCTCAATAGGTGAGCAATACTTGCGCTGGCAGCGGCGCGATGACAAGTTGCCAGATGCTGATGATGTAGTCATCGTACATGGGCCTTCTATCACTATTTTGAAAATCCTTCACCCATGATGTTTATAACCATATATGCTAATACATCATGCGTTCCTCAAGTGATTTCACTTTTCACTTATGATAGAATACACTTCACATTCGGTGGTTACGCTTTATATGTATAATGGCATACAACCGTTGTGACGTCACTGCTTCAGTAGGCCTACTCCTGCCACCTTCCCTTGTTATATATTTTATTCTTCCTTTCTGCTTTTGCTTATTAACTTTTTCACTCTCACTGTATGGTGCCCCACATTTCACTTGTTAACCAATCTCTTGTAATTCTTGAACACCCGCTTCCACACTCACTTTGATCTTTGTGTTTTTGAATCTGTGTGGCAACAGGTGCCTACTAGGTGCCTGTTGCGGTTTGGCACTTTGAAATATTAATGATTTCAGGCTTCCTCTCGACTTTTTCTAACTAAAACTTTGGTTATCATTCGTAGGGTTGCTCACTGACGTTGTCACTTTCACTGATTACTGCTAGCATTTACTGCGCGCCTTAAAAACACTAAGGCTCTCGGAGCCTTGTGCACCCACGTCTGTGTGTGTGTGTGTGTGTGTGTGTGTGTGTGTGTGTGTGTGTGTGTGTGTGTGTGTGTGTGTGTGTGTGTGTGTGCTCACCTATTTGTGGTTGCAGGGGTCGAGTCCTAGCTCCTGGCCCCGCCTCTTCACCGGTTGCTACTGGGTCCTCTCTCTCCCCGCTCCATGAGCTTTATCATACCTCGTCTTAAAACTATGTATGGTTCCTGCCTCCACTACATCACTTTCTAGGCTATTCCACTGCCTGACAGCTCTATGACTGAAGAAATACTTCCTAATATCTCTCTGACTCATCTGTGACTTCAACTTCCAATTGTGACCTCTTGTTTTTGTGTCCCCTCCCTGGAACATCCTGTCTTTGTCCACCTTGTCTATTCCGTGCAGTATTTTATATGTCGTTGTCATGTCCCCCCTGACCCTCCTGTCCTCTAGTGTCGTCAGGCCGATTTCCCTTAACCTTTCTTCATAAGACATTCCCCTTAGCTCTGGAACTTACCTTGTCGCAAACCTTTGCATTTTCTCTAGTTTCTTGACTTGCTTTGTCAAGTGCGGGTTCCAAACAGGTGCTGCATACTCCAGTATGGGCCTGACGTACACGGTGTACAGTGTCTTAAACGATTCCTTATTAAGGTATCGGAACGCTGTTCTCAGGTTTGCCAGGCGCCCATATGCTGCAGCAGTTACCTGGTTGATGTGTGCTTCCGGAGACATACTCGGTGTAATACTCACTCCAAGATCTTTCTCCTTGAGCGAGGTTTGCAGTCTTTGGCCACCTAGCCTATACTCTGTCTGCGGTCTTTTTTGCCGTTCCCCTATCTTCATGACTTTGCATTTGGCGGGATTAAATTCGAGAAGCCAGTTGCTGGACCAGGTGTCCAGTCTGTCCAGGTCTCTTTAAAGTCGTGCCCGGTCCTCATCTGATTTAATTCTCCTCATTAACTTCACATCGTCTGCGAACAGGGACACTTCTGAGTCTAACCCTTCCATCATGTCGTTCACATATACCAAAAATAGCACTGGTCCTAGGACCGACCCCTGTGGGACCCCGCTCGTCACAGGTGCCCATTGTGATACATCATTACGTACCATGACTCGCTGTTGCCTCCCTGTCAGGTATTCTCTGATCCATTGCAGTGGCCTTCCTGTTATATGAGCCTGATCCTCTAGCTTCTGCACTAATCTCTTGTGAGGAACTATGTCAAAGGCCTTCTTGCAGTCCAAGAAGATGCAACGAACCCACCCCTCTCTCTCGTGTCTTACTTCTGTTACTTTATCATAAAACTCCAGAAGGTTTGTGACACAGGATTTTCCTTCCATGAATCCATGCTGGTTGGCGTTTATATTCTTGTTCCATTCCAGGTGCTCCACCACTCTCCTCCTGATAATCTTCTCCATAACTTTGCATACTATACACGTCAGTGACACAGGTCTATAGTTTAGTGCCTCTTTTCTGTCTCCTTTTTTAAAAATGGGAACTACATTTGTCGTCTTCCATACCTCAGGTAGTTGCCCAGTTTCCAGCGACGTGTTGAAGATTGTGGTAAGTGGCACACACAACATATCCACTCCCTCTCTAAGGACCCACGGGGAGATGCTGTCCGGTCCCATTGCCTTTGAGGTATCGATGTCCCTTAGCAGTTTCTTCACCTCCACCTCATCTGTATGAATATCATCCAACACTTGTTGGTATATTCCTTGCTGGTGTCCCTGTCTGGTCTGTCCCCCGAGAGGCCTTCCTGTCTCCACTGTAAATACTTCCTTAACTCTCATGTTGAGCTCCTCACATATCTCTTGATCGTTTCTTGTGAGTTCTCCACCCTCTTTCCTCAGCCTTATCACCTGGTCTTTGACTGTTGTCTTCCTCCTAATGTGGCTATACAGCAGTTTCGGGTCAGACTTGACTTTCGATGCTATGTCGTTTTCGTACTGTCGCTGGGCCTCCCTCCTTATTTGTGTGTACTCGTTTCTGGCTCTTCTACTAATCTCATTTTCCTGGGTCCTTTGCCTCCTGTACCTTTTCCATTCTCTGGTGCACTTAGTTTTTGCCTCCCTACACCTTCGGGTAAACCAAGGACTCGCTTTGGCCTTCCTATTATTTCTGTTTCCCTTGGGAACAAACCTTTCTTCTGCCTCTT